>NW_028281149.1:262500-455000 GCF_059751285.1 Brachycentrus maculatus
TTATATGTCACGCGTGTTAGTTAGGATAGGCACTGCTTTTCTGCCTATATGGAATGCACGGCTCTGCACATAGGGCATTTCACCCAATATTAACTTGATTCTCAATTATATGAAGATCAATTTTACGCTTCAAGTACTAGTCCAATACACAAAATATTTTAAAAATGAGTCCTGGTCTCGTGATCAGTGATGCGGACTCTGAGTTAGAGTTGCTAGGCTCGAGCCCACTCTACCACAACTTGATTCCTATTTTTAATAATGGTCAGTTTTGGCCTACCCAAACAATATAAAAAATTAAAATATATATAAAGCCGGTTGTGCCCTTGAGACCTTTAAAGACGAAGAGTAAAAGCTGTTTCTTATTTTTTATCAGTGAGAACATGAAATGGATCCGAACACGTGTCACAATGGATTTTAAGAAAAATTGGTATTTACCAAGTGAAATTTTTATTAAAGTTGAATAGATATTACCACAAAGTGACTTCTGAATCAATTAATGAAACAAATAATTGACATTATTTTTGTTTACAAATTGATAGTGCTGTTTAAAAATAACAAAGGTGTCATCAAAAGCAAATAAAACATAATTTAATCATGGGTGAATGGTCAAGTCATGTCATGAATAGAAATATTATTCCCCACAGAGATCAAACTGATAGGTCAGCACAGTCAGTACCTACTGTCGGTTGCCATGCCGACTTTTATCTGTTCCCTTCAACACAATTTAATATCATAAACACGAAATAACAAATAATCCATCTCTTTTACCCATCCGCAAAATGGCTTTCTAGAAGCATTCACTTGTCTGGCCTAACAGAGGGTCGACAAATTACGTTATTAGTTTTTCTTTTAATTCATTTCTTCATTGACAGTACAAAAATATAATTAATAGTTGGTAACACAAATAGGAAATAATGAAAAGAAAAATAATTTAGTTACAATTATAATCAAAACAAATGAACAGTTAATAACCATAGTTGAAAAACAGTTTTTTTTGTTGTTTTTAATATAACAATACATAATATGAAATAATAACAATACTTAAGTTAAATCTGCACTGTAATACACACACACACACACACACGCACACACACATGTTGCTTGAATATGAAACTGGCGTCGCCGGTTCAATTCCCGCCAATTGCAAAATAAATTCAAGAAAGATTTATTTTCAATTGATGCATTTTTCACATTTATCTTCATTATCCTATGTTTCTTATTTGCAGACAAGCCTTTACTTTTAAAGTAGAAGCTTTGTGGTGCCGATGACGGGTTGGTATTCTAAAGTTGATAAGTAATAAAAAAAACTTATTATTAAGTAATTATTATAAATGTCTTAACAAGACAAAACAATTTAAAGATAAGGGAATATTGATCTCTCTTTCATAAGCTGATTTAAGTGATCACTTTATACACCGCAGCAACATTCTCTATTTTGCCCACGATTTAAACAACCATTACAACAGCCTATAAATGCCCAAACCTCCATAAAATTTATTTATTTCTATTGAAATCTATAAACAATCTCTAAACCATGAACATCTCTAAATAATCCCTCAGGATTGTATCCAGTATTTGTTTGTTCATAGATATGTATAAAATTTATTTAAATAATAATTTATAAAATTAATAAAACTTTTAGTATTCATTTCCAATAGGTCTCACTATTCGCAGGCTACATTGTTCTAATTAGTGATAAACATGACAATTTTCAAAATAATCTGGAAAGGTGAGAAAGGCTTTTGGAGGACAGTGGATTAAGACTGAGTAGAAATAAGACCAAGTATATGTACCTACTGTTCGAGAATACAAATACAGCCAACCTCCCAACACAGTTAAATGGAGAAGCAATACTGAATTATGACTTCTTTAAATATCTAGGGTCACTGGAACGTGAGGATGGAGGGTATGCAGCAGATGTATTGCAAGGTGCAAGAATTAATGTGAGGTAGATGATGTTCCAATCCGTGATGGGAGTCCTTTGTGACCCAAAAATCCCAGCCAAGTTTAAGGGAAAGTCTACCAAACAACTGGCAGACCCGCACTCGTCTATGGCTCCTAATGCTGGATGATGTATAACACTAGGCGACTAGAAACTGCTGAAATGCGAATGCCTAGAGTGTCAGGGCAGACCACCAAAGAGATGGATTGACAGCTGGAAATCAACATCGCAGGAGGCTAATCTATCTTCAGGATACAAGGTTTTCACCAAGCGGAAGAAGAAGAAAAAGACTAAGCCAAGCTTATATTAGTTAATGTAAATAAGCATCCCAAGACAATGAATGTCATTAATCTACATATTCAAGTCAATCCATTGAATTAGAGCTCTTCTTACATTTAGCCGAGTGAAATGGCTTAGTAGACTGGCATCGCAATGGCCTCGTGTTAATGCTGAATAATATCATGTTTGACTTCCAGGAAGTCCCAAGTTTTGTTTCTGGCGAGATCAACAAATAAACAACGACGAATTATTCATTTCAAACCGGGACATTTTCTAACTAAACCAAATTTCTCACACTTTCACGTAAACAGTTTTTCACACCAATGTTATCAATCCCTGTTGACACGATACATTCCAAAGTCCGAGCAGTGGAATTGAATTAATTAACGTTATCGCGAAAGAAAAAAACATAAAAAATAATAAGAAAATCATTATGAGGTGCAATCTGCTTATTTGTTATTTTTAGAGTGCAAAACAATAATATTGTGAGTAATTGAAGATAATTCTTGACAAAGTCGCTTATGACCCGCACTAAGGGGTCATCAGACTATTGAAAATAATAAAAATATATTTCTTCTTTAAAGTGTGAATAAATATGAATTATAATATGCATATAATATGGTTTTCTATGTTAATGATTATAATAATTATTCCAAAATAAAAATAAAGTATTTTATTACAGATTGTGAGTGTTTTAAGCAGAAAAAAATGAGAAAACTGAGATGTGTGAATATATTAATTCATATTATAATTCAATGTGTGACTGGTGGTAACTGTAAGCTGGGATACTATGCATTACTTTTATCTTAATCTTCTTCTTGGTGTAGGCCTTGTAGCCTGTTTTTAGGAGGGATTAGCCCCCTGCGACGTCGATTCTCACTCTCCTGTCGAGCCATCTCTTTGGTAGTCTGCCCGGAAGTCTTCTACCTTGGGGTCTAAGTGGTTCCATCCTCCTCACATATGCGTACCATTGTCTCCTTTGTTGCCTTCTCCACCTAACGACATCTTCCATCTCGGACATTTTCCTTAGCCTGGTGTTCCTTATTCTGTCTCGTACACTCTTGTCAGATATGCTTATTGAAGTATTCATTTCTGACACTCTTAGCGCTTTTTTTTGTGACAACAGTGTCCGCTCTGCTTTCAATCCCATATGCCATGACGGATCGCACACAAGTTTTGTATATTTTGATTTTGCTGTTTTTTTTTGCATTTCACAATATAATATAATTACAATTACAAAAATATTATATTACATGAATACAAAAAAAGATCCCACAAAGTAATGGCCTGTGTGTTAGGTTATAATAATTATTCCTTTCATTATTGTAAAAAAAGCAATTTTAAGTACTTTAATTGATTATATGTTTCAGTTTACGATGGAAGGAAGCATTCACATAGCGAAAAGGCTGTGATACGAGTCTGCCAGGATTCCACCGTAATTCACTACTTTGCGCCGAGTATCATTACATATTACTATACATTACATATAACATCATTTTATAATTGTGTGTTCAATAAAAATATATTTTTTGTTAAGATTTTAGTGCTGCATTCATATTTCAAATGTATAATTATTGTGATTATGATAGATTTATTAAATTTAACTAATTATACGCCTGCATCAAGTTTAGTTTTTATTTTTTAATGGTTATACCCGGCCATGTCGAGAAGGGTGTTGTTGAAAAAAGCATGTTTTTATCTGTCCCAAGAAAATATTCTTCTTCATCTTCGAACCCTCATCTGCACCCGGTGGCCCATAGGGCACTGCATCATATATATAACAAACACAGTGATAATACTGTGTTTGTATAATGCAGTGCCCTATGCACCATTGGGGTGCGGATAAGGGTTTGAGTTGAATTGAATTGAAATAACTTGTAGTCTGCGTCCTAGCAAAGAACACAATCTACCAGTTGTCTCGTATTTGGGAGTCAATGTGTTAAAAACATTTTCAAATAAAACCATATAAATGAAAGTCGGTTTATTGATAGGATATTTTTATTCTCATCACAATCTTTCGAAATACCTTAAATACATACAAACATACCTTAAAACTTAAAAAGATATTGTTCAATTATAAATAATGTTTATATACGTATAAAATGTTAAAATGAAACACTGATTTTTGAGTCTACTAAATTGTATTTCCGCCTCCGTAGTGTAATGGTCAGCATGCTCGGCTACCGTTCTGGAGGTTCCGGGTTCGATTCCCAGGGGGTTTAATAAATATAAGTGATTTTTTCACTTTAATATTTATTCAATATTACACTGGACTGGTACCTGAAGTGGAGGGCTGATCACCTTTCCTTCATGTGTAAACGATCGAGATAACACTGCGTTTATATGAAGCAGTACCCTATGCACCATTGGGGTGCGGTAAGGGTTTAAAAATTGTATTTTATTGTTAAAAAATAAATATTGTGACAGTTGTTTCTCCTTGTTACGGCATTTTCAAACGAATGTCTTTTATTATAACCTTTTTTTCGTAATGTGTCTTTTAACAATAAAATACATTTTAATAGACTCAAAAAATCAGTGTTTGATTTTAACATTTATGTAATATTTAAATTAAAATGGAGTTCTAAAAATTAAACACCATATTTATGAATATATAAATAATATTTTGCATACTCCTAAATATCAAATCAAGTAAGACTTGTGTTTAGAAGTCATTATTTAAGTCTGCTTTTGGATTTGCTTGCCCATCACTGGGAGCCATATAAACCAGTCATATTTGGTTTTGAACCATTGATAAATTTCAAGATTTTCACAGTACATAGTTTATATTCATGTCTAGGTTATTATGCCAATGCTTTCATATGAAATTATGTTTTTTTTCTTAACACATTGTTGTCGGGCGGTTTTTTCATCAATCCCGACCCTAATTGGCATACTAATTAGGGTCGTATACTTATCACAAGTAACTGCAAGGCCTATTCCCATCTGTACAATGTTTTTTGGCATCTTGCAGCTCTACCAAAAGTAGGCAAACAGAACACTTATAAGCGTCTCCCGCTCTTTACCAACAGTACAACAAAATTTACAACAAAATATTTATTTAATATTACCCTGGACAGGTCCCTGAAGTGCAGGAGTGATCACGTAAGTAACAATCAAGATAACACTGCGTTAATTCGATGCAGTGCCCTATGCACCACTGGAAAAAAAAGTACGATAATAAGCGTCTTCCGCTCTCTACCAACAGTATGTAAAATACGCTTTTGAACGATTACCACGTACAATGTGTTGAGCCTTAAAAATTTTCACTCTGAATAACACTTACGCACGGTACGCACTCCTGGATATGGTTAAGCACTGTTGGGACACGTGTTAAGTGGTCCGTTCACTCGGTGGGGGAGATGTTCTGCGCGGCGGCCACGAGTGTGTCGTGGATCTCCTTGGCGTAGGCGATCTGCGAGCGCGCCGTGGCCAGGAACTGCGGGTAGGAGAGCGCCTGCGGCGTGCCCGACTCGGGGGGCGGCTCCGCGCGCGCCGCCAGCACGGGTAGCGGCAGCTGCTGCGCCGCCCAACCGGCTTGCTGCAGGCACGCCACTGAAGTTTTCTGCAAATGCAATCAATCAATGTTTTGAATATTGAAAGCATTAACTCTGTGGATCATATTGATATATTATTTTAAATAAAAAGACTTTGTTTTTTGATCCACTCACATTTTTATTAACCAGTAGGTTGTTGCCGAAACTAGTTGATTAATAAAAATGTCA
Source organism: Brachycentrus maculatus (assembly GCF_059751285.1). Classification (NCBI taxonomy): domain Eukaryota; kingdom Metazoa; phylum Arthropoda; class Insecta; order Trichoptera; family Brachycentridae; genus Brachycentrus; species Brachycentrus maculatus. The sequence continues at coordinate 268,444 of NW_028281149.1, forward strand.
GTGGATCAAAAAACATAACAATCAATCAATCTCATTTGATTTGGAAGGAGTTTGGACACCACACTTGCCAGACGGGTTGGTGAATCCTGGATTATAATCACACACATGAAAAATGCTAGAAAATATAATTTTCGTTTTATTATTTCAGCTTATATATATTTTTTTATTAACACAAATTGTATACATTTATTTAAAGAACAATTTTAAACATAAATTTTTTTTTTCAGAGACTCACCAAGCCACCTTGTGTGTTTTGTCGGTAAAGTTCTCTTTACATACATTTTTTATTGTTTTTAACCATTTTAACTTAATATACACACAAAAAAGAGAGAAGAAATTAAGAATATAAACTATTTTACAATTTTCATAAAATTAACTCTTGATCATTTACCCATTCCTTTATTTTGCCTTTATTCCATATTTTATTTAGACCTCTAACATCCGTCGGCAACAAATTAAAAATGTTCGGAATGATATATTGCAGTGTTGGACTCCCGTATTTATTGTTAATTCTTGGGACTATCAAACCTTCATTGTGCGTAAATCACAGACCAGATAATTTAATTACAACATGGTCCAAATACTTGTTTACAAATCTAGATTACTTCCAATTATAGGAGTTATTTTTCATATTATTTTTTGACATTCGAGTATTTATTTTAAGTACTTTAGGCACACTCAAAATGTTGTTTAAGAAGTATGTCATCTAGGATTGGAAAAATCAATAAAGATGTTAAATCGATTGATTATCATCATTGTCATCATAAGAAGGACAATTTATTAATATGTTTGTAACCATAATATGTTCCTTTAATTTTTTTATTTAAAAAGTGTTCCCCTATAAAACAGATTGTGACAAAGAAAAACCAAGATGGCGACATTATGTCAGTTTTGAGAAAGATTTGATATAAATAAATGTATAATAAAATATTACCAAATGCAATTCAATTTGATCACAAATAGAGTAGAACTCTTCCATATTTTTATCAAAGCGCGGCGCCGGCGATGTAAGACCTTTTCTGAAACAAAATACATATTGAGGATGTTTATTATTTTTCTAAATTTAACGCAATTTATTTCATCGCATTAAGCTCGGTGTCAAAGTTAGATTTGGATAATAGGATATTCACCAAGCGATGTATCATCGAGTGAAAAGCGAAATGTGTGTGTGAAATTGGATGATTAGAAACATTATTGATGACAGTGTCTGTATAAGTTGGCTTGCGAAAAATATTAAAGTCTATGGTGTTATTTTGTAGTGTTAAGTTAAGTCTAAAAAAATTAGTTTATGGTCTTTTTCAGTTTCAAGAGTAAATTTAATACTATCGTTAAAAGTGTTTATAAATTTAAAAAATGAAGTTAGTTGTCGTTTTGTTTTTGTTCATATGCAAAAGAGATTGTCTACAAATCTTTTAAAAAAAATATGTTTTTAATTAATTGATTATTCGATTTAAATATTTTGTTTTCTACGCTATCTAAAAATATATCCGCAACTAATGGGCTTACTGGAGAACCCATTGCTAAGCCTGAGGTTTGGTTATGAAATTTAAATTTTGGTTTAAAGAAATGTTGAAAGACGACATAAATCATTAGAAATGCTTTCAGGTAATTCTGAAGTATTCAGAATATTTTTTACAATTACTTGATTGTTCTATATTTACGTTGGGAAATAGGTTGACGACATCGAACGACACAAATTTTGCCGAGTTTTGTTTGCCCCATTTACAAAAAGAGGTTTTCATAAATATTTCACGTTTACTTTGTCCGCCTCCGTAGTGTAATGGTCAGCACGCTCGGCTACCATTCTGGAGGTCCCGGGTTCGATTCCCAAGGGGGGTTAAATAAATATAAGTGATTTTTTCACTGTAATATTTGGACTGGTACCTGAAGCGGAGGGCTGATCACCTTTCCTTCATGTGTAAACGATCAAGATAACACTGCGTTAATATGACACAGTGCCCTATGCACCATTGAGGTGCGGATAAGGGTTTAAAAAAAAATAAAAAATTTATCCACCGTTTTAAACGGAGCAAGCTAAATAAATACTTCACCAATTTCTCAACTGGCAGCGCTAGTCAGCCATACTTTCAAAAGTATAGAAAATTTTACCCACATGTGGAAGGTTTCGAGACCATTGCATATATACAGGTTTAAGAATTAATGCAATATCGCTCATTTGGTGTAATAATGGCTCAATTACACTTTTAGAAATATTACAGGAGACGCCTTTTAAACATTATAGCAAAAGAAATGGCGCCATTTTACTCAATTCTATAATGACACTCGCGCCATCTCGCAGCATTTCCCCACAAAATCAACTCTGTCCATATTTCTCCCAATGTAAATACTCTTTCCGCATATTTTGACATATTAAAATTGTTTTAAAAATACATATAATTACGTCATTGTTGCACCAAATGGGCGATATGGATGTTCAATAATGGGCAGAAGGGTGAAGGTTACACAAGTGTATGAAGTGATCGCTTAAGCGAGCCAAATGCCAGGTCGTAAGCCCTGGGATGCTCAGACTTCCGTCTTCTTTATTTAAAGAGGAAATATAGATATTTCATATTGAGTCGAGACACATAATATTCACCCTTACCTATCACCATCGCCCTCCCTATTATTTAACAAACCTGAATTTTCAGAAGTTGTAATTTTGAATATGCTGAATGAAGAAAATACTTACTGAGACCCAACATCCACCAGGTAGTTCTGGTGAAGAACTGAGGCGGCTGACTTCAGAGTGACCTAAAATAATACAAATAATGAAGTTCTCCAAACTGGATGCGGATTGTTCACAAAGGGTGAACAATCCGATCAGATGTACTTATTGGGTGAACGGATCTCTCGTTCCCAAACACTGAGCAGCTCAGATATACTGAGTAGTTGATAAATCTAATCAGCAAATTCACTCCCTGATTCCTTGATCAGTACAAAGACCCAGCAAATAATTAATTAGTTAACAAATTAAAGAATAACCAAAAAGATTCATTGTTCAATTAACCCGTTTTTAAAATCCCTTTGGTGATACAGACTCATCGGTGTAGATCTTCTGGAATAGATCTAGCCTACCTCTACTGTAAACGTGGATAAAGCCATGATTTTTTATCACTATTTTGTTTTTTAATTCTACCATGATGGGGTTTTATGTTATTTTACAGAAAAATATTTCCAAATCTCTTGATGATACAACAAATTTCTTCTCAGAATTATGAGTCGGGTTGTGGTCCCGTGGTTAGTGTCGCGGACTCTTAAGTCAGAGTTTCTCGGTTCGAACCCACTTTACCACAATTTGACACCTATTTCTAATAATGAGCCGCTTAGGCTCGCAGAAATAGTATGAAATTGAAATATTTGTGTAAAAAATAAAAACACAATAACGACTGAGATCAGGCAGTACCGGACTTACCTGGTTCACATGGCACTTTGTCGCATAAGAAGGAGATAGCAATACATTTGTATTAATTTACAACCTTGTACATTATTGTACCTTTTCACTAAGTGACGGAGCACTAGATCAGAGTTGAATGCGTCAACAGGAGTGTGTGATAATGTATTATAACTCGGAAGGAATATGCAGTACGCGTGCCGACGTTTACTGGATCTGAGGTAAACTTACGGTAAGCGATTCTCTCAGCGGTCCCACGAGCGATTTGACTTTAGAAATATTGTCCAGTTTTTCCGAAGGTTGCTGTGGCTGTGGGGTCATCGTCTGCTGAATTTGTTGCGGCGATGCCTGCTGCATCAGTCCGCCAGGTACTGTCATTGGCATGCCGCCACCAGGCCCGACTACAGGCTGATTTAACCCGTGCATATTCATGTTATGTTACGAGACTGTTCGCAATCAAAATATGTTTTATTTTCGTACTAATTTACAATTCATTTGAAATTTGAAAATTTTACTACTCTGACAGCAGAGATTTTAGAATTTGACAGTAAACAAAATACGCACCATTGACAAACATATAGAAAAACCATAGATTTTTTTTTTCAGTTATGCAGCCGTGCACGAGAGGTTCCTCTTTCGGAATTTCAAATGTGTACATCCCAAACGAAACTAGGTACGTATCAAGTACACAGTCAAATTTTCGTGTATATTTCCTGGTATTTTTGTATGGAATTCATGTATTTATTGGAAATTCCAAAAATGAAAAACGAAACTTTCGCGGGCGGCAAAAAATTAGTCTTTAAAAATATCCAACAGGTACTTGTCAAATACGTTGATTTAGCAAATGAAATCATAATGAGGGGGGAAATAGAAGGACGCCGAGGACCTAGCAGAGAACGAACACCGTAGCTTCGCAACATTCTCGACTGGACCAAGATGAGATGAGTGGAGGAATTGTTCTGGACGGCACAAGATCGCAAAGTCTGCCATAGTGATAGTCAACGTTGGGGGGACCTGACACGGCACTTAAAGAAGAAGCAAATGAAAAAATGTAGTATCAAATAAGTTTTATTTTATAAGATAGATGATATACATAATATATTGAATTCGATATCTCCACGAATAAAAATACCCTATTCCGAATTCGGAATAAAATATTATGAATTGCTAGATCACCCGTGTGCTGGCGGCATTACTAATTATTATTATTATTATTACATTAGCAGTTAGTCTGTGATTAGCATTAACAAACATGGCTGACGCAGAAGGACGCAGATTGTGTGATTTAAGGGTTATTGATTTACGTACAGAGTTAGAAAAACGTAACTTGGATAAAAGTGGTGTCAAGGTTGTTCTGTACGACAAATTAGAAAAGGTAAATCCTTTCCACCTCCCAGAATTACCAGTAAACCAGCATACGCGTCCACCACGCATCGATTTGTTTCCGCCATTAATGGGAAATTTAGTTACCCGATTTCGTTATCATTCTAATAATATCGACGCGGACTGGGGACGTATTATAATCTATTAATAGGTCTTTTATTGTGGTTTTCAATTTGTGGACGGTGGCTTTATTTCTGGTGTCCGCTCGGAGATATAAAATTTGACGACATATCTATTCTCGATATAATTTTACACGTGCCCGGTGGCGCGGTGTCGAACGATAGCGAGAGTATATTTTACGAGTATGTGGTATAAATGTTCGTTTTTTGGAACAGGCGCTGAAAGAAGAAGGTCATGATCCGGAAACGTATCTCTTCGAATCTATAAGTATCATGGAAAAGAAATCCCCGGTCAAGAGGACGTCGCGGTCCGGGAGCAACGCGGAGGGCGACTTGGAAGACTCGTTGGAGGATGTCAACGTGGACGAGATGGTAGTGAAAGACGAAGTGATCGACGATGAGATAGCCGGCGAAATCGAAAAGGAAGCCGCCGAAAACGGGGAAAAAGTGTTTGCGGAAAATCCCCCGGACGAGGTCGTCGTCAAGAAGGAAATCAAAGAGGAGTTGGTCGCGGTGAAGAAGAGAGAGCCGCCGGAGGAGGACGAAGGGGAGGAGCCGGCCGCCAAGAAGGTGCGCTCCGAGTCTCCCGGCCGCGCCGAGTCGTCTCCCGCCAAGAGGAACTCGGAGATCAGCAGGATGGACGCGGAGGACTCCATCAACCTGGATATCGGAGAGGATGAGCTGCTCAATGAAGAGGTGCGCGTCATTAAGACATTATTTTCTCACACTAGGGGTACCCGGGGAATTCATCAAATGGATTATTTTTAGACATTCATCACACTCTTGTTCCTTCCAATGTAACATTTTTAAGAAGGAATAAATTGCATTAATAATGATGACGTGAAAAGTCATGACTGAATAATTCCAGTAAAAGTCCGAGATTTTTTTTCGACAAATGCTTTGAAATGTTACTTTGAAGATGGAAGAAGTTCACAGAGAATAAAGGAAAATATGTATTGTTATAGAACTTGTAATTTTTTTTATTAAGAATATTTAATTTTTCATATTAAAAATGACATTAATTCCGGGCACCCCTAATACAATAATATGAACTTGCATTAAATTTGTTCACAAAAAGATAACATTGTATGTATTGTACCAAGAAATGGCAATGCAACATTTGTCACTTGATTTCTTTCCTCCCAGTAGTAAGTGTATCTCGTAAAGCAGAATTCTCAGTCGGTATGACTCGTCAAGTGGTCCTTTAATGTTTGTTTTTTGTTGCAGGGAGAAGGACGTCCGAAAGTCAGCAAAGGTAGGATTGTTACCATGATTAAGTATCTGTTTAAAGATAGGTCCATTTTATCTGTATAAAGAGTCCACGCGTTGGAAACACGAGTCGGGTCGCTAGAGGTGGGGCTTAATACATTGTGAGTGTGTGTGTGCGCGTGCACTAACCGGGACAGTACGTGCGCCGAGTGGCGACGGCGGCATCGGCAAGACCTCAAGATTTGCGGCTCGTGGCTCGGGATCGCAGCGGATCGGCGAACAAGACACAAGACAAGTGGAAGTGCTTAAACCGACTCTCTCCCCACCTCCGGTCCACCCGCAGCGATATGTTGTATGTTGATAATATGAATCCAGCTTTCAGATGAATGTATGTAGTGTAGCGCCGTTGAGCGAGTGCTCGGGCGGCGCGGGAAGACGGCGCGATGATCATGTTGTGTTGGTGTAGATGGCGGGGCGGACGCACGGGAGGCGGGGCCGGAGCAGCAGCAAGAGGCGGCGCAGCAGCAGCAAGAGGCGCCGCCGAGCGCCAAGAGCTCGCCGCCGCCCGCCGGCGCTAGGTTGGTGTCCCCGGTGCCCCGGTCCCCTCGGTGGCGCGGGTATGTGGCTACAAAGTTTTGCACCTCCGCAAGACAAGAAGACTCCTTCAAGACTCCCTCCCGGCTCCGGCTCCAGGCTCCGGGTGCAAAACTTTGTAGCTCCAAATTTTTTACGACATTCATTCCACTGTTCTACAGAGACTAAACTTTTCAAATATAAATCATTTATCAAATCCTTTTTGCGATAAGTCTAACGACGTGTTCTCGGACTGACCGTGACCATCGGATGTACATAAACTATCCGCTTGACCGACGCGGTGCTGGGCAATATAGACTTCTGTTTCTTCGGTGAGAATGGGGCGCCGGCCAGGCTCCTCGCTCTACGCTCTCCCGCAACCGTGTCCAGTAGGAGACGAGGAACGTGTCTTCCGTCAGTTCGTCTGCGGATGCTGAAACGACACCTCTCCAGCCGAACAGGAGACTCCCGCCGATATCGTATCGCCAGTACGCCGACATTTGTTACCGTCTCGACGGGACCGAAACCCTCGACAGCAAAACCGCATCTACTCGTGACGGCCCGCTGCCATCGCCGCTCTGCCCAAAGTGAGGATTTACGGAATGGACGAGACGCTGGAATGTGGCGTAGTGCCACTCCGTCACCGAAAGAAGCTAATATGCCCTCTCACAAGTCACAAGTCAGCGAGATAGAGCATCTAGAGAATAGTCGTAATATTCCCGGCAAGATACACCGCTTGTCCAATCTGAAATCTCAACGAGTGCACCGCCGCCGCGACGCTGCCCGAGGAGACATGTCCGAGGCTGAAAGGAGTGGCCGAGGTGACACGAGAGGAAATGACGTTTTCCCACCGAAGAAACAAAAGTTGACGACTGTTGTCCAGTACTGAGATCAGTTTTATTGTTTTGTATCTTGCCGCACTCTTTGCTTCTAGCAAAATGATAATCTTTTATTATGTTTTCAGTGGGGCCGCTGATGGGGACAAAGGAAATGAAGAAAACGGTAATTTATTAACATTTCTACTTGTACCGTAATTGCAATTCAATTAACCGGTTCTCTCTCTCTGCCTTAAGTTTGCTCTCCAATGCCGCGCTGGCCAGGCCCGCCATACAAAATTTTATCCATAATGCTTATCTCAGCTTTGCATTCCTTCCTTATTTCACTATTCGCACATCTATCATACATCGTTTTGTCGCACATTCTTCTGAGAGATCGCATTTCGACTGCATTCAGTCTACTTTCATCCTTCTTTTGCCAACTAAATGTTTCACTTCCATACATTAGAGTTGGAACCAGGACTCCGTTGTGCACTGCCAGTTTAGCTTCCGCTGATAGGCTTTTATTTGCTATAACTGATTTCAGTGCACCAACATTTTTTTTGTTCCCAGCATTTATTCTCCTTTCTATGCCTTTATCAATCTTTCCATCCTTAGAAAACATACTACCCAAATATACGAAATCATCTACCTGTTCCAAAATCCCTCCGTTAACCAATATTTCACACTCAGATCTACATTCTTCTCTTTCAAAAACCATAATCTTGGATTTGCTAACATTCATTAATAAATCACTTTCCTCGCACACATATATATACATATATATATATATATATATATATATATAACAGCCACGGTGACATTACACATCCCTGTTTAACACCTTTAGAGATGCTAAGCCAGGATGAAAATGAACCATTTACCCTAATGCACCCAGTGCTATCCTTGTACAACGATGCAATACCTTGGATGAGTTTACTGCTTACCCCATTCTCAGATAACACCTTCCATACCTTCGTTCTATCAACTCGGTCATACGCTTTCTGCAAATCCACAAAAGCACAGAAAAGCTTTAGGTTTTTGGCCAAAAACTTTTCCGTAATGTTGCGCAAGGTAAAAATTTGATCTGTACATCCTCTCCCATTCATAAATCCACTCTGGACATCCCACACTTTCTCCTTTGTTATGGTTCTCACTCTTTCAATAAGGATTCGACCATACATCTTACCAACAGCACTCAATAGACTGATTGATCTATATATAGTTCCCACATTCCACCCTAGAACCTTTCCCTTTGTAGAGAGGCATTATAACTGCCCTTCTCCAATCCACGGGAGTACAACTCTCCTCTATACAACGGTTAAAGAGCCTATGCAACCATGTGAGAACTATTTCGCCACCATTCCTCACCTATTCTGCGGCAAAATTGTCAAATCCTAGAGCTTTTCCATTTTTCAAGGACTTAGTGGCATTCTTAATTTCTTCCATACTTATCTCTCTTGAAACATCATTCACACATATTCGAGGAAATGTACTAACGTCACTTACGTAAGTTTGTTAGAGAAAAATAATCTGGCGAGCACGGAATTGTAGAGGAGAAGAAGTGGAGCCTTGATTCTCGGGTATAACAGAGTTGTAAGGAGCGGGGTAAGACATGGTCGGTGCGGTTTCAGAGTCCAAGAAGTCGAGCAGCTGGTCGAGCCGCAACCTGTGGGTGAGCGGGCTGTCGGGGGCCACGCGCGCCAAGGACCTGAAGCAGCTGTGCTCGGTGTACGGCAAGGTGGTGGGGGCCAAGGTGGTGACCAACGCGCGCACGCCGGGCTCGCGCTGCTACGGCTACGTCACCATGGTCTGCTCCCAGGACGCCGACGCCTGCATCAAACACCTGCACCGCACCGGTGAGTTCTTCTTTAGTGCTAAAATTATCTCAGATATTTTTTTGTCAAAATGGTCCTGTTTTTTTTTTTGGGTAATGTATCCAAAAATAAACAAGGTTATTGGATTTAATTCTACATTTATTTACATATATATGATAATATGTGACGCGTTTGGTCTTATTAAGACATTATTAAACACTCGAGTGTTTGATAATGTCTTAATAAGAGGAAACGCCTCACATATTATCATAGTAAATAAAAGTAGAATTCAATCCAATTTAATTTTGGATATACAGTGAAACCTCTATCTATCGTTCCTCGAATAATCGTTTTCCTGGATGTGCCGTTTATTTCTTGTACCCCGAATTCATTTCATACAAACATAGATCGCATTGATCGTTTCTATCCAACATTTTACCGCATTCATTGTTTGAATTACGCTACATATTTGATATAATTTGTCTGTTTTTTTTTTAATTTTTACATTGGGAGGACGGTATCTTTACTCGATCATATATCCTTGTTATTGACTTCTTTATCCCGCATTTCCCGATAGTTTATTTCACTAGGTCCCTTTAAAAATGATAGATAGAGGTTTTACTGTATTACCCAAAAATTTAAATTGAAATTCTATATATCTAATTCTAACTATCTGCAGTTATAATAAATAAAACGGTCCTTTTTATTAGGCGTACAATAAGTCCTGTAGTTACGTGGTTAATTCGTTCCAAAGGTTTTCATGTCGAAAGTCGAAGAAAAAGTTTTTTTTATACATACATATATGGGCAAATATGTCCTAGTTTCAAAGGACAATATTAAATATGTGAAAACCGAATATGTCTACATGCATGTTTTTAACCCTCCTTTCCGGTATTGTGTACCTTGTACACATTACTTCTAATAACCATAATATCTATAAATATAATAAATACAAGGCTTTAGGTATTCCTCCATAACATATTTACGCATTGATTTAAAAAATAATATTAATAATAATCAGAATTTATCTGGTACATCGGAGGTATTTTGTGAATATCGAAAACAAATTCACGTACAAACACGTGAAGAGTTTACGGGAACCGCGACACTATATTCGCATCTCACTCTTGCATACTTGCACTGTGCAAAAGTGAGGAGCTCGGAGCTCAATGCTCTCTGGCTAGCTAGCGGCAGTAGCTTTTGGGCTTTCGACAAGAGTGGACCTATGCTTGTTCCGTGAGCATTGCCAGATGTTTTTTTAAAAATGTTTTCAGCAAATAAATTTTAATCGTTATAATTTTTACCTCATTTATAATTAATTAAGGGAATGAGCTATGAATGTCCATATTTTTCGGATTTAAAATTGCTAATTTTTTATTGTGTAGTGACTACCCAAGACCAGGATGCTCGTTTTGTTTTAGCACCGGAAGGGAAAGGTTAATAATGCAATATTATTTTTAGAAGTTATTAATCAAATAAAGCAATAAACCTTGTGTGCAAGTCCCTCTCCAAGCTCAAGAGCTCAGTCTCTTTTTTGGAGAGGCACAGCGAAACTAAAATGATAAGTTTGCCATATGTACAAATGTATTGTATGTGTTGTCCGCCTCCGTAGTGTAATAGTCATCACGCTGGGCTACCGTACTGGAGGTCCGGAGTTAGATTCCCAGAGGGGGGGGGGTCTAATAAGTATAAGTGATTTTATCACTCTAATATTTATTCAATATTACCCTGGACTGGTACCTGAAGCGGAGGGCTGATCACCTTTCCTTCATGTGTTAACGATCAAGATGACACTGCGTTTACATGATGCAGTGCCCTATGCACCGTTGGGGTGCGGATAAGGGTTTGAAGAAGAAGATAAATGTATAGGAATTGTATTAAAAACATGTAACTACAGTAGAGTCAGTTATCCAACCTTCTGTTATCTGACTTACCTGACTTTCTTTACCCGACTGTTTGGTAGTTCACTGCATAGTATGTGAAACATGTTTTATTACTTTGCCATAAGTGCATCTTGATGTTTAAGTTCGTTACATTCAGTTATGTTACATGTATATATTTGAAAAGTTTTCAATGTGCAAATAAAATTATCACATTGTCAATGTCGTTTTTATAATTTTGCGTGTTACCCGACCTTTTCGCTTATCCGACTTTGCCGCGGCCGCTTTAGGTCGGATAATCGAGACTACTGTATATTAAATCAATTTTAAAAAAGTATTTAGACACACTGAAAATGTTGTAATTAAACTATTCCATTGGCAGAACTGCACGGGCGCATGATCTCGGTGGAGAAGGCCAAGTCGGAGCTGGGGGCGGGCGGCTGGGGCGCCGGGGGCGCCGGCGGCGTCTGGATGGGAGGGGGGCGGCCCCCCCGCTCCAAGCGCCGCCCCGACAAGAAGGAACCAGAGGTGAGATGGAAGAGGCCAAACCTTATCGCAGATTTTACTACCCCTTCGGGCCGGCCATTTTCTGTGTCCCCGAATGAATAAATCAATTTATTTAATAACTAACATATGTTATTTTTTTACATCTCATCAAAGATGAAGAAGAATATGGAAGTCTGGGCATTCACGGGGCTGACGACCATCATAGGTTTAAGTGATCAGTTTACACACGTGTAACATTCACCAATTCTACCAATTATCGACAACCACACTACTCATATTCTTGGAAATTCTATATAAATAAACCAAATTTGAAACATTATTCTTGAATCACTAGAACTTCACTAGAGACATCTATTGATGAGATGAAAAAGTATTTGGACATACTCAAAATGTTGTAAATAACATATACATGACAAACATACATTTAAGGCATAGAAACAAAAAATTCGTTTGAAAATGGCATAACTACGCGAAACAATTGTCACAACATTGATTTTTATGTGTTTTTTTAACAGTAAAATAAAACGTAGGCTCAAAAAAAGCAGTGTTTGACTTTACATTGAATACAAAAAATTAACCTTTTAACTGCCGGCAGGTACATGTATGGCGGTACCCAGCACCCCGCCAATTTTACCACAAAAATAAAACCTAAACATATCGTTATTGAAAGTGTAATAACATTTATTTATAAAACTTACCAAATAAATGAAGAGGGCGCCTGTCATGCAGTCATTTATCCATAATCATAAAATTAATTGTTCATGGGGCAGGGTTGTCACAAAATTTGTCATAGAAAATATGAAAACTAAATTGTCAAAAGTAATTGTTTATGTTAGTTTAATATTAAAAGTATGCACACACACACACACTATGATTTAAAAAAATTAAAAATCATCAGAATCGACACTAAAATCACTGTCATCAGATTCGGCAGTGACGGCAACTCGGGGATTATTGGACAACCCTGAGCGCTATTAGTTGTTCTGACGACAAAGCTCTCTTTAATTTACGTTTAAAGTGGTAAAAACAAGTATGCAAAGTATTCTCAATAGATGTCACTATGCGTTCAATATATTTGTACATTTTAAATAATTGATTTTATTTAGTAAAAGCCCATTTAAAACGGCGCGTCTTAAGACATAATTTTTGTATGAGCAGCGCACTGTTCACATAAAATTATGCATTTGGCAGTAAACCTGTTAAATGTTTCATTACTAAAACTTCATTAGGGCGCTGCCCTAATTCCGGCCACCGTCAATAATTAGGCGTGTTGTCTATTTAGGATATTAAGCCCATCAAGGAAGAGGTGAAGGAGGAGGAGAGGGAGGGGGAGGGGGAGGGGGAGGGGGAGGTCAAGGAGAAGGTGGAGGGGGGCGCAGGGAGTGAGGAGCGCAAGGAGCCCGCCAAGGGCAGCTCCCAGGAGAACCGTAGAAAGATTGTGAGTCACTCTACCCGCTTATACAGCCATACTACACCAAACTGTTTAATTTATTCCACAAAGACTATTTGTTAGATGTTAATTACCTAAGTTTGTGCAGATTTAAAATTTTGCTTAGATTCTTTATTGAAGAGACAGATTTAAGCTCCTTTTTCTTACAGACGTATCACTCATGTAGTACATGCTTGCTAACTTGCATGCTTTTTACATTTTCATCTTTTTTATATTTTTAATTTTATTAAAATAATAATTAAAATGATAATATGTTTTTTTTCTGATCAAGTATTGAGTCAAGTATTTTTCGTATTTTATATTAACACTATTATTCTAGTTCTACTTATAAACCTATACCCTTATACTCTTTACTATGACCTAAATTATATTGTATACCCACACACAGGCCATGCCTTTGTGGGATCTTTTTTTGTATTTATATTATATTCATATTTTTAGTATTTGAATTTATTTCATGTTTGTATAATGCAAAATAATTTAAAATAAAGAAAGAAAAAAAAACTTCCTTGTTTCAAATAACTCTGCTATTAACACTTTCGGACGGGTGCTTTTTACGCCTGCGGACCGCTGGCGACGGGATTTCATAATTATTTACATATAGTTTAGACCTTGACAAAGAGTTTTGTACATAATATTCATAAAAAAATATTAAATAATTCCTTCTTTTCTGATTTTGAAAATGAGGCCGGTGCAAAAGGTAAAATACCCTTCCCGTCCTTAAGCATCAATCGACCGAACGGTAGAAATACCTTTCCCGTCCTAAGTGTGTTAATAATTAAAAAATCGACATCATTTGTAAATATGGCATCCATTTTCCACATACATATATGCCTGGCAATGTTTTAGCAAGAATGTCACTCTTTTTTTTTTGAAAATAACAAAAGTTGCGATAGATAATTGTACCATTCTTACCTTGTTATTAAGTTACATAAATTAACAAAAAAAATATATATAATTTTATTTTATTGAAGGTTTTTTTTGTGATATAATAGTCAACTGTAGCTTTGTGTTATGAATTATAGAAAATTCAAATTGGAAATGACGTACTTGTACCTTACTTGATATGTATACAATAATTTGGCCATCGTTATTATACCAATTTTTTTCCGCCTTTTTTCGGGTTATGGTCAGCACTCTCAGCTACCATACTGGAGGTCCCGGGTTCGATTCCCAGAGGGGGGGGTCAAATAAATAAAAGTGATTTTTTCTCTCTTATATTTATTCAATACTAGCCTGGACTGGTACCTGAAGTGGAGGGCTGATCAACTTTCCTTCATATGTTAACGATTAAGATAACACTGCGTTTATATGATGCAGTGCCCTATGCACCATAGGGTGCGGATAAGGGTTTGCATGAATGAAAAAAAATTAAACATTGTCACGCTTCCTAATTGTTTGCAAAATAGTAAACCCTTCACTGCATAGTGTATCAAATTTGTTACATACCCAAAAGTTAGTGTTAAAACGTTCTCTAAAAATATAAGCAATCATTCTTTGTTGTTGCTGATAAGATACATTCATAACTCACGTATCTATATACGTGAGTTATGAATGTATCTTATCAGCCAAAAGACGCGCTATGAACGCCTAAATAATAACTTCACTTGTCTCTCCAAGATGAACTGTCAATGCAGTCATGCAGTCATGCAGTGAAGGGTTAATAATGACCATCTGATATATTGTAACAATGTGCACATTTGCAGAGAGAACGCTCCGGGAGAAGAGACAAATCTCCGCACCGCAAGCCGCCATCGCCCCGAGATGTCCTCTCATTTTCCAAGATAAGGGTAAATAATTTTATGATCTTTTAAAAACCGACAATTCGTTATTCATTTTCAGTTTAAAAAAAAATACATATGGGCCAAAGCAGACCATTCCATCAGATTCAACATCCTGAGCCCCAGCAATTGCTCATTACTGGGGGAAAGCCACGTTGCACTCCTCAGTAGAAGGCGGTCTGTTGACTGCCGTCAGCAGACCACTAGGAGAGGGTTAAGCATTTAACCCTTTCCGGTCCCCCAAAATTAAAAAAAAATCTAGGTAGACAGTTACATTCCAATTGAAAAAAAAATATTTTGTCCTCTGCTCCACATACTGTTGTAATAGATACGAGTGACAAAAATGAAAAAACCAATAACATCCGACATGGGAACTAAAGGCGGAGACTGACCGGAGCATTTCGTCGTAACGTAACATGTTACGATGCGAGCATTCAGGCAGTCAGTACACCGAGCCGAGCTGCTCGCCGCTCGTTCCGAATGCTCCATCCGAAGTCAGATGCAATTTTAGGTTATTATAGGGTTGCCAATCTGTGGGAAATTCCCCAAACTGCGAGGAATTTGTGGGGATTGGCACTATATATATTTTTCTTCTTCATTCGGAGTAAGCAGTAATTTATTAAAATCACAGAACCAAGAATCACGTCTTCGTCGTCCGACATTTTAACTACAGTACGAATGCAATGTTGCAAAGATTCATATAGATTTTGGGTTATTGATTCAGATTTTCAGATTTTTTGGTGTGACATGTGGCAACACTGAGCACTGATCGCAGTCAGTCAGCAATGCCGTAACGTCATAACGTAACATGGTCGTAGCGAGCGATGTTACGATGTTTTGTTACGAAGAAATGCTGCGGTCAGTCTCCGCCTTAAGAGGAAAAAATCGATGTGGAATGAGATTGGACATTGGACCAGTAAGGATTAATGTCCTAGCTTGGTTTATGGAACCATTTATATTGTGACGGTTGTTAGCTATCAGGGATCATGTTGGGCAGATGATGAGGTGAGGTGTGTGCGTGCATTGTGCAGAAGGAGCGGGAGGTGCAGCGGGAGCGGGAGCGGCTGCGGCGCGCGCGCTCGGAAGAGCGCCGGCGGCGCCTGGCGGAGCAGGCCCTGCGCGACCAGGAGCGGCGCCAGCGCATGGAGAAGCAGCGCCTCGCCGTGGAGAGGGAGAAGCTGCGCGTCGAGAGGTACTTCTTCTTCTTTCCACGCGCCATCTCCTCGGCCTCCTCCCAGGTCAGTCCGGCGTCTCCAAGTTCTGCCGAGTATAGTCGGCGGCCTTCCGGGGCGCCGGAATCCTCGGGGTTGGAAGAAGAGACACGAGGGGTTGATGCACTCAGGTGGCATTCTAAGGACATGTCCCAACCATGTCCACCTTCTCTTCAGGATTTCCAGTATGAGGGGCTGTTGAGTTCTTCTCCTCACATCGTCATTCCTGACCAAGTCACACTCAGTATTCGCCTCAGGCACCTATTTTCAAAACTCGCTAGTTAAATCTACATAGGCTGGTTTAAGTCATCACTTTTCTTTTTTGGCAAAGCACCCTTTTTTTTAAATCTGAATGTTTTTTAATAGTTATTATAACATAAATGTGGAATTGTGTAATTGGCTTTATTTTTTTTTTAATGTAACTATTTTTGTTAATGTAATGTATTGTTTATTATTGTTAATGAAATTATGGTTTATTATATACTTTTTTTAATATGTAAAGCTGTACAATTCCCGAACAAATAAAATAAAATTGAGTGATACATAAAAAAGTGATCACTTTACACGCTCATAACATTTGCCAATGATTGACAATACTCACTCAAATTCTCAATACTCAAATTCTTAAGCATTTACGTAGAAGTTTTCTTGTAGATATATTGATCAAACCTGAAACACAACATGCTAGAGTTCACTAAAGACATCTACGGTGGGATGAGGGTAGTTTTCATTAAGCAGAAACTCTTTAATGTCTGTGTGAGGTCCGAATCCTGGATTTCATTCACATACTCAAAACATTAGAAATTTTTATGTGTAAAGTGAACACTTAAATCTTAAGCCCTGTAAATGATCAGACTTCCATATTCTTCTTCATCTATATTGAGATGTAAAAAATAAGTCCTAATTGGAGACAATTGGGATTGTGATGTGGAGCAGTATTTGGACACACTGGTATGAGTGTGTGACGTTGCGGTGTGGTTGCAGGGAGCGCATCGAGCGGGAGAAGAGCGAGCTGCACCGCATGGAGAGGGAGAGGCAGAAGCTGGAGAGAGAGAAGCTCGAGTTCGAGAGGCAGGAACTCAAGAGGGCGCAGATCAAGTAATTTCATCACTCTCTGCATTACTAATATCATCACTTTATCACTAATTACATCAGTGCATTACTAACATCATCACTATATCACTAATATCATCACTATATCACTAAAATCATCACTATATCACTAATTTCATCATTGCATTACTAATATCATCACTATATCACTAATTTCATCACTATATCACTAATTTCATCACTACGTTACTAATATCATCACTGCATTACTAATTTCATCATTACATTACTTATTTCATCACTACATGACTAATTTCATCATTGCGTTACTCGTAGGCTGGAGGAGGAGCGCCGCGCCAAGCGCAGCTACGCGTACGGGGGCGGGTCGCCGCCGTGGGGCAAGGGCGGCGGGGGTGGGGGCTACGAGGGCGCGCGGGCGGGCAAGGCGGCGCGCGGGGCCCCCTTCCCTGGCGCGCCCGCCTTCCAGGAGCCCGTGGTCGCGCCGCCCGCACCCTCCTACGACCGCGCCGCCTCCTCCGCCGACAAGGGCCGCGACCGCAGGGACTACCGCCACCCCGCCACAAGTAAGTTGATCACACTCCTACATTGCGATGTATATCTACGATCTAACGGGCCACTCGGCTTTACCTTAACACATTGACTGCCAACTACGAGATGACTACTGTGTTCACTTTCCATATTCGTAAACCTATGATGAAATTCCTAGTACAGTAAGTCATATGGTTGGTATCCCGAGGTGATATGGTTTGTCAAACAATGAGGCGCTAATATTTTGCACCTGATAAAACGAGAACAAACATAGAAATAATCTTTTAATGCAGAAAAAGGTAGCACGCACTACAGATTGGTTTTTGTGGTTTCAAATCAGTCCGACCAATGATAACGCTCGAGCGTTTGAAGCGTGAAAGGCGTTCAAATTCAACCGAGTTATAAAAATAAACTATATCATAAAATTATAACTTTATACTGTTTTACCAATAAATATGGTACATATAACTATTATGCACGTATTTTATCGTATGTCTAGATCAGAAATGTGATAAATTAACAAGAAAACTTGAAAAAATAAATCAATAAAACATTATACCCGGGATGTAAAGTTTTGATTTCTAACTGATTTTAGTTGATATATCAATCAAAAGGATAATTCTATCCGTACAGGGACATCTTTGATCAAGTGTCGTCAATAAATTTGTAAAAAATTTATAAGAAATAATGCATTACAAAAAGCTTTCTTTACTGATTTGTAGATATCACACTAAAGTTTCTTTATAATATGAACTACCACGGATGTGGGCGTGGCTTAAGCTGCGGCTGTTATTCGAATGCTAAAACATACCTACGTTTGGCGGCAGATAGGCCGATGGGTTAATAAAATACAACTTAGTAGACTCAAAAAATCTGTGTTTGATTTAAAAATGAATTCATAAATATAGAGTATTTTAGCTACCGTTTCTGTTTCTCAATTGGAACTTCCATTTGTTGAGAACTGTGCGAATTATTGCCCATATTTCTGATTTTCCGTGATTCTTGTGTGATGTGGTGACGTGGTTGCAGGTAGCGGCGGCAGCACCAACATGAAGTACCAGAGCAACGGCAACTCCTACGAGTCCCGCCAGCCCCTCCCGCCCGGAACGCGGCCCCGGGAACAGAGGTATGCATCCCCGAGTTCCCGACTAGTCCTACCACCTTACCCGCGCTTCACGCAGAATGCACAAATGAAAATGAACGGGTCGAGTAAGGCTATAAATCACCGGTATTTATATCAACCCTACCGGGAATTGAAACTGGGACCTCCTGCGTGGTAGCCGAATACGTCAACAACTACACTACAGAGGCAGACTCCATACTGATAATCACAAAATCTGGATTATCTCCAATTACAGGAGTTTTTCATTCTTTTTTTTTGACATCTCATCAAAGATGAAGAAGAATATAGAAGTCTGGGCATTTACGGGGCTGACGACCGTCATAGGCTGGTTTAAGCGATCACTTTACACACGTGTTATATTCACCAATTCTACCCATTATTGACAACCACACTACTCAAATTCTTGGAAGTTCTATATATATGAACCAATTTAGAAAGCTTGTTCTTGAATCACTAGAACTTCACTAGAGACATCTATTGGTGAGATGTAAAGAAGCATCTTATTAAACAGAAACTCTTATATTAGTATATGTGGTCCGAATCCTGGATTATAATCACACACATGAGAAACACCAGAAAATACCATTTTTATCATTTAAGCTTATAATTTTGAGTGTGTCAAAATGTTGTAAATAAATTATCTGGTCAAATTATGAAATTAAATAATAAAAACTCTGTAATAACTCATTCACCTGAACAATATTATTTCAAAAGTTTTTATTTTATTTTTAAAAATATTTTTATTACTAATAACTAAGGCCCCTCAAACGCCGCTTTCATATAAAACTTCATAATTTGAAAAAGTGTTTTGCACGAAATTTAAAATAAAATGAAGAAATTTCAACGGCAAGAAATTAAATGAATTATTATAATTAATTAATTATGAATTACCTCTCTTTGTAAAAAATAAGAAATGTCCGAGACATTACTATCTATCATTAGAATCCTAACTCCCTTTTTCCTTTGCCTTCCTTACTATCATCAATTTGTAATTTATGTTTTTTTTTATGTTCAAGTACTATCTACCCTCTGATTGCAAACAGCTATATATAGTATCAAACGTTTCGAGTACTATCGCTAGTCTGCTTTTTAGCAATAAGCCGCCCACCGATGTACTTTTTCTTTTATGTACATAAATTTAAATAAATAAATAAAATGCAAACAACTTTGGAAACATCGGGACGTTTCAATTTTGTGCATACGCTAATTTGAAATTGATCGCCTCGGATTTATAATCGAGGAGGAGGTTGTAGGTGTTTAAATAGGCCTAATAGGTAGAATGTTTCCTGTTCAGGTTGGAGAGTGGCAGCGGGTCCCGCGGGGAGCGCTACGGGGGAGCAGAGTCGGGCGGGCGCGGGGCGCGCTCTCCCAAGCGGGACCACCGCTACCCAGATACTGCGCAGTCCTCCAAGGGTGAGTGGAACCTCCTCAGCTCCCGATATACTTGAAAGCTGAGTAATAACGCATTTCGGATGGGTGTATATATTTTAAACCTGCGGACCGCTGGCAACGGTATTTAATTGTGTCCTTTAGACCTTAACAGAGAGGTTGGTACATAAAATTCATATAAAATCATTAACCCTTACTAGTCCAATGTGGAATCTCATTCGACAAAGATTTTTTCCTCTTAGGTCCCATGTCCCATGTTATTCGACATTTTTTGCATCATTAGCATTATTTATTTAAATTCCAAGCTTACATTTTTGTTACTCGTATCTATTACAACAGTATGTGGAGCAGAGGACGAAATATTTTTTTCCAATTGGAATGTAACTGTCTACCTAGATTTTTTTTTTAATTTAAGGGGACTGCAAAAAGTTAAATAATTTCTTCTTTTTTGCCTTTCAAATGAGGCCTGCGCAGAAGGTAAAAATACGCTAGCGTTTTAAAACGATGATTGGCTTGTGTTTTGTCCATCTTTCTTCGCATCGGAGCTCTTGATCGGTGCGCGAACACGTTGCGCGTGAATTCAGTCACCCTAAACTGTCGTAGTTGCTTTCATTTTTCAAAACTGGACTGCCGGACGGTAAAATTCCGGGTAGTGGACAAGCGCCCTAAGTGTGTGCACTCAGCTCTTAAGTATGCATTTAAAACTCTATTTTCTGTACTAAACAAAGGTATTTAACCCTTTGCCCGAATTTCCCGTACCACATATGGGAAAAATGGGCCTTTGCAGATTTGCCCGTACCTGATATGGGCACAAAAAAGGGTCTCGGCGGATATAGCTCAAACTGATTTTACAGTACTAACGGACGGTTATAATGGAGTTACGTGCTATAAATCTAGATGGAATTTTTTTATCTTAGATCAGTTTTAGAAATAGTGAAATATTATTCTCAATATTATTAATATTTAAAACTTTGTGGTTAGTCATTTTTACTTATTTATTTATTTTTATTATTTTTTTTTTACTATCTTTTTACTAATTTTATTAACATTTTTGTAAAAAAATAAATAAGTTAAATATTCTCTTTGTTTTGATAAAAAATTATAAAACCTGGAAAATATTGTTATTTAATGCGTTTCAATAACGCATTATTTCACTATCAGAAATTTAAAAAATCTGTCCTTTTTTCAAATAAAATCTCCATTAAAACTCATCAGTCAAGAGTTAAAATATTTTATGCTTTTCTTTCATTTGATTCAAATAGATAATTACAAGCGCTGCCTTCGTTATTTGGTTAACCAGTCAAAAAATAGATGGCTTACCCCCCCCCCCCCCCCTGTCCCCTGTGGTGTACCGCTGCATGTCGTGTGATGCCTACTATCTTCTGCAATCATTCAGGCTGAACTAATATTAACTCAACAACCGTGTGTGTGTTTGCAGGAGAGTACGAGCGCGGGAGCGCCTGGCACGGGAGCGGCGCAGCGCCCTCCAAGGGCTTCCCGTCGGCGCCGCCCTCCTGGAACAAGCCGGCGGGCGAGTGGGGCGGGGGCGGCGGGGAGCGCGGCTACGGGGGCTCCTACGGGGGCGGCGTGGTGCGCTACCCGCTGCACCAGCCCGCGCCGCCCGGCGCCGCGCCCCCGCAGCCGTACCCCTCGCGGGACTACCGCAAGTACTAGACCCCACCACCCTGTCCGGTCCAAGTTCCCATTCTAATACGGACTAATAAAATGCCTTTTGTTTTTATCAACTCTGATGATTAAAAAACTACCGAATGCAGTCAGTTTCGTCGCAATTATGTGCATTTTTATTAACAATAATGGTTCATTTATGGACAATTTATGTGACAAATAGTTTTTTTTTTAAAAGCATGTAAAAAATCTCTCTTCAGATAATGATAATGTTGCGGGAACTCACTTGCCGACTAGTAATGTTATAGAAATTAATTGGGTATTTTATTTCCAAAAAAAGTAATGCTATATATAGTTAAGCAGGAAGGCAATGTAGTATTATAAAAAATATATACGAGTTTTCTGCGTAAATATTGTTTTTGTGGGGAAAGATTCTACTTGTTGATATCCCGAAGATACAGGATTAGTATTTTGGACGTTTTAAATGAGGTTTGCAAATTCAATTCCGTATAATATTTGTCAAATATGTATTTTGAAGGTTTTTCCCGCTACTTTAGTATAAAGCTATACTGGAAAAATGTGGTTTTCGAAGAGTGTAATTAGTAAAATGGAGAAATGGAGGAAACTTAAACACGGTTGGGTCATTTATTATTATTTTTTTGTATACCCCACAATTTATTTCTTATTCATAAATTATCGGCTATCGGGGTTATTTGTGTATTTTTTGTGACATTTTGACGACATATGGTCAACTGACATACCCACTGCTATCAAAAATACAGATTCTATGTGAACTTATCCTGATGAAAGATAAAATTGACATAAAAATGAAGAAAGGTGTATTTTTTTAATAAATCATATGTAATAGAGATGCACCAGCAACTGGCTTAGCTGACCGTACCACTATCGACTAGTCAGTCGGCTATAAGAAATATTTGTCTTTGGTTTAGTTGCTAAGTCATGGATTCCCGACCGAGTCGGCAAGGTCAGAGTTGGTGCATCTCTAGTAAATATAATAGCTAGGCTATGTTGAATATGTTCACTTTGGAGTTTAAAAGTTTGCAGGGAATGGATGGAAGGTTTCGACATGTATATATGACGCATTATATTTACAATAATTTTGATTACATTGTGAAGGGGAGTAGAGCTTTCAATAAATACAATATATTTCGTCTTACTTTATGTAAATCAAATAGATTGTGAATTTAAAAAAAATTGATTAGATTTTTTTTTCTATTTATATTTTTGTACATATTTCTAAATATGTTTGGTGTAATTAACTATCACTGCTACAAAAACAAATAGATGTAACCTCAACAATCCTCACTCACAAAAAAAATATATCATATCAGTATAAATTCCGGGAAGCGGAAGCAATGTGTGGAGATAAGATGGGAACCTAATGGTATCAAAATGAGCTTTCACTTCATTTTTATCCCAATGGTGCATAGGGCACTGCATCATACAAACGCAGTGTTATCTTGATCGGTAATACGTGAAGGAAAGGTGATCAACCCTTTGCTTCAGTTACCAGTCCAGGGTAGTATTGAATAAATCACTTTTATTTATTTGACCCCCTCTGGGAATCGTACCCGGGACCGTAGTAGCCAAGCGTGCTGACTATTATACTACAAAGGCGGACAATTTTATAATTTTTATAGCAATACATTAAGTTCCCATCTTCAACTGATGAAATGAATCGTATTTAGACTATTTTCGCTTGTATACATTTACCATTTGATAAACAATCAGTATGACTCTTTGTCCTAACAATTATTTTTTCAAATCAAGTAATGTATGAACAGTTACAATTTGTATTTTGTATATTAAAAGCATCGTTAACTTTGTGGTATGGTAATATAACACTCTCCTTATCGTTCATCGTTTCCTTTGTGTGTAATACTGATTAAAAACTCTACTTCATGACTTCATCATCAGGTCAATTATAGACTATAGTTGTCATGACGGAATGGTTATTACGAAACTGATACGATATGATATAAAGTAAACAATGAATGACAAGGATAGTGTGAAGTTACATTTTGTGTTACTAGGTTTGTTTCACTGCATCTACCGTAACTTTTCAAAATGGACGAGACTTAGGCCCCTACCCCTATCAAGCCCGTCTCTGTAAAGGCGTTACGAAGTCGCCTCAAGATATGCGAAATGGCCATGTCACACACATGGCTGATATATATTTTACTAAGAAATTTCCATTAGTTTTAATGTTACTTGGACTTGATGAGAGTGATGGAATTTGTGTGGCATTGTTATGATTGAATAGAGCTAGTCACGCACGTAACACGAGTGAGAAGGGGAAGGAGACGGGAGACGGGGTGACGGCTTGACTTGTAGGAATTATGTATTATATTAATTAGTGAACTGTTTATTTTCTTTATACATAAAAATATTGTGCTAATGTATAATTCATAATTTATATATATATATATATATATATATATATATATATATATATATATATATATATATATATATATATATATATATATATATATATATATATATATATATATATATATATATATATATATATATATATATATATATATATATATATATATATATATATATATATATATATATATATATATATATATATATATATATATATATATATATATATATATATATATATATATATATATATATATATATATATATATATATATATATATATATATATATATATATATATATATATATATATATATATATATATATATATATATATATATATATATATATATATATATATATATATATATATATATATATATATATATATATATATATATATATATATATATATATATATATATATATATATATATATATATATATATATATATATATATATATATATATATATATATATATATATATATGTATATATATATATTTATACGCTAATTACTTTTATTTAAGTTTTTTTTTAAATATGAATAAACCTGTTTATCTAAGAAAATTGTGTTTCAATTTTAACCCAAAGTTCTACTGAAATAATATTGTCACTAAAAAAGGTTCTACAAATTTGAATAAATAAAACCATAGACAATAAAATTCATTCAAGCCACTAAGTATTGCCATTACTTAGTGGCTTCTACCAAAGAGGTTTAATAATTACAAATGCAGGGTGATATTTATACAAGGACTTGAATTGAAATAAAAAAGTTAACTTAACAGCCATATTATTGATAACGTCTAAACTGGCAACATCCGTGCTGTCAAAATGTCCCTGAATAGAATTTGATTTAAATAATTTTTCATTCTCATTCAATTTTCATACGTATTGTATGTTCTTACTGCGATTTAGTGGCCGTTAGGTGGTATCTGTTGGTGTAGCAAAATTAAAAATAATTCTAGAGTACTCTTAAGATTAGTCTTAAGAAATCAAAAATCAAATGAGTAAATCAAAGGATAGGTGTCATGTTTAGACATGACACCTATCCTTTGATTTACTCATTTGATTTTTGATCAGTTTTTTTCTGTTACCTTAGAGAAAAGAAGTAGGGATAAAGAAAGTGATGACAATAAACTATACAATAAGTCTGCAATAAACCCAATTTGGAAACTGACTGATTTTATTTTTCTTATTTTTTAATATGGTTACAAAACATTCTCTTATAATTCTAATTAATTTTTTCTGCTTTTACAATGTTAAAATTAATAGCACAGTTCTCTCCAATAAAGAGACTAAGCTCTTGTGCTTGGAGAGGAAATTACACTTATTATTATGAGAGGTTTCTTATCTAGTATATAATTTTCATTTCACTTTCCAGTATTTATCTAGGATAGGCACTGCCCTGGTAAAAGTCACTAGCAAATGCCTTAGGGCGATTGTCCACTACACGGAATGTTACCGTCCGGCACGTCAGTTAGCGTTTTGAAACGACGATTGGCTTAGATTGGCATGTGCTTTTGTCCATATTTTTTCAGAACGCTAAACTGTCGTAGTCGCTTTCATTTTTCAAAACCGGACTGCTGGGCGGTCTGATTCCGGGTAGTGGACAATCGCCCTTAGGGACATTTAATTACAAAAAAGGTATAAATCACTATTTCGAGTATAGATTATGAATCAAAAGTGTTTAAAATTAAAAAAAGTGGAATGGAAAATGAAACAGGCGTTTGTTAAAAACATCATTTATTTATTTTTTTATATAAACAAAAATCATGAAATAAATCTTTATATAGTAAAATTCTAAACATATGTATATTATATTAAATTCTCAAAATAAGAAAACAAATTATTGAAAATAATGTGTTATTATTTAAAAACAAAAGTAGCTATTTCCAAATTAATCGTTTTGTAAATAAAACATGTAAATCAGAAGAAGATTGTACAAAAAACTTGTAAACATTTATTTTGATTTTAATATCCTAAAACTTAAAAAAAAAAAAAACACATATTTTATCATTGGGAAAATAAGCAATTCTGAAGAATAGGAGATAAATATGAAATGCATCATATTCATGTTTTAAATATTCTGACTATTATAAATTATACACTAATAATGCCTGCAGTGCATTTAGTATGTGAATAAAAAAAAAATGTTTTCTTTTCCCAGTAAAATTTAATTTAATTTTCGGTTGTTTTGTAATTAAGGATACCTTTATATTACACCTTTTTGAAAATTAATTTCGGTTTACAATTGTATTCCAATGAAATAAAAGTACAAATAATTCAACAGAAATTTTTAATATAGAGTGAATTATAATTAATAATAATTTATTAAACATTAAAAAATGTAAATATTTTAAAATATGTATTGTATAGAAAATTTTAGTACAAAAATTGACATAGAAAAAAATTGTATATAATACAGTAGTAGTCTTTCCATATGGTTTCACTAACACACATATTATTATGAAGCTCCAAAACTGTTATACTATCGTACTGAGCACACATTCATATGTTGTATCTTTATTCAAATCGAAGCAGAGAAAATAAGTCATTCAGTATTTGACACTGTTGTATCCTTCACAATGATAACCTTTTATTTCATCACACGCATAACTACAAATTACAATAATGTGCCCGCACCAAGTTTCCCCGTGCCGAAGGCAAGTACTCATATCGTAGTCGTACAGGAGAAAGTTACCAACTAACAAAACCTAAAATGTTCAGCAGGGCCATTTAAGGCACTTTTGCTTGGCAACAAAATAAACATCAATGCAGTTAGTCATTCAATATGTTATACTCGCAAGTTTAAAATCCTTTGGGATTTTTTCAGGGCAATATTAAGCTAGTAAGATATCAAATAGTCAATGATTACATTTTTATAAAAAAATGCACTTGGTCACTTTCTCCTGTATGACTAATATTAGAAATATCTATGCTGTTGGCTTACTGACCAGTGATTCCAATCCCGAGAGAATAGTCGAGAGAAATTGCTACTTTAAATTGTGTGCCCTACGTTCTTACTCTTGTAATAGAGACATTGGAGCGGACCATATTATTAACTAATATTTTGTTTGTAAAAATTTAATCGCCATAAATTCATATGATTACATTGACAGTAGGTTTTAGCAGATCAAATATCTATGTTGTGGTCATAAAAAGATGAAGTAAAATTCAGTTTTAGCCAAAACTACAATGCTTGTTTTCTCATATTTCTGGTCAGCAAATAGTTAATATAAAATAATAAAAAACATTCAGTGGTTCAATCCCTTAGTACATATTCACAAATGGATGTAAGACCCAATATACAATGGAATGAATGCACAAAACTATCTGCTAATTCCTAATCTAAAGGTGGAGAGACTGACTGGAGCATTTCGTCGTAACATCGCTCGCGGCGAGCATCAGCAAGCATCCTGCACGCTGTACTGACTATACGAATGCTCGCATCGTAACGTGTTACGTTACGACGAAATGCGCCTGTCAGTCTCCACCTTAAAGAACACAATCGAGAAATAATTGTATCTCATTTTTATAATGTCCTCTTGTAATAAGCGATTTTCGTAAGTGTGTAATATTTATTAAGTAATTTTATAGTCTTTCGTAGTATGAATATTTATCACAGTTTCACAATAAAATAATATTTTGTGAACCTAGCAATAAGACTATGAATAAGTACATATACTCTTTGGTCGAATTCTGTACCAAACTGATTTTCTAAATACACTGGACTCTTTAACACGGCTCTATATCTTGTACTTGCTACTCGGTAGACTTGCTGCCAGATGAGAGGTTCAATATACTAATTGCGTATTCCATCCTTGAAGGCCTGAGCCCGCTCTTGAAAATCTATTTATGGCAAATGGCATATGTAGAACAAGTACTATTCTAAGTATTTTGACCGCTCGCATGGCTTCAAGTGGTGACAGTGATGTGGTACCATTTGGAATGCACATTTGTGCATAAATGGGTCCATCTATTGTGAGTAAATTTTCTAAATAAAATTAAAATACAATAAATAATTTTATTTTTCGACATCACAAATCGATTTACATTTTTACTCTGTATCTTGAGTCCAGTGCACAAATATTGGTCAAAATCGACCATAGCTAGAATAAGAATTATTAGAATAGGGTATTATCAGTACTATTATTTATTTAAAAAAATATATATTTATGTATTTTTATTTATTTTTACAATATATGTTTTTTTATGAACGTCTCATTAGGCAGAACCCGTGACGAGACGTTCATTTACATTTAAAGAAAATATTATTTTTAATTTATAAATATTGCAACATAAATAAAAATGAATTTATATTAACAAAATAAGTATAGTTAGTACACTGAGAAATTCGCAAGAAAACAACAATACTTTGGTTTTATGACTTTATTTAGGTGGGGTGACCAACTTTAGGCAGCTTTTGTGTCCCATATCAAGAAGCGACTTTTTAACATAAATATTTTCATTTATTTCCAATTTTATATTATGTGGCGCAACATTGAAAAAACTTTAACATACAGCCTTCAACATTTGTTTATTTTTAGTATGCATGAATTACTATAATATTTAAAAAAGTACAAAATTAAAAAAAAAAAATATCACCTGAATAAATTGATAAAAACAATTAAAAAAAAAAAAGATAATACCCTATTTTAATATGCAGTCAAAAATACTAGTAGCTTATCACTCGAAGAACTATATGTACTAATCATGAGGCTGTCTGCAATCCATCTCGATTCCATATTCTCACTAATCTGGCTAGACTTCATTTAGATATTTAAAACAGCCAGTTTTAGTTTTTGCAAAGTCATAATTCAATATAACCAAACTATCTTATTTACAATGTCCAATGGAGTCTTAGTTCCGACCCTAATGTATGGACGCGAAGCGTAGAGTTGCCAAAAGAAGGAAAGTAGACTGAATGCAGTCGAAATGCGATCTTATTTGAAGAATGTGCGACAAAACGTTGTATGATAGATGCTCGAATGGTGATACAAGGAAAGAATTATCAATAAAATTGAGAAAGGTATGCTGAGATGGTTTGGGGATGTGAATGAAGCAGAGGAAGACCGAGGAAAACTTGGCATGATCAAGTATTTGAAATAATGAAGTGGTCAGGTCAGAAGTCAGAATAATCAGCGGGTATATATGAGGAGATGCATGAATGTGGAAGGGGCGAAGATTGTTTGCAGAGACATATTGGTAAGGGGTTCTATTCTCTCTGCCTAGTCCTGCAGAAAGGCGTGGTGGTTGGTTAGTTAGTAATTATTATTTTTTACCTAGCACCAATTATTATTATTGAATCCAGAAATAATCCTGATTCTTTTTCTTAGTTACATCATAAAATTGAGGTATGTTCTCGGCAAGTTACATATAGTTAACACCTTGACCAAGAGATTGGTACATAATATTGGTACATTTAAAAAAATGTAATTCCTTCTTTTCTGACTTTGAAATGAGGCCGGCGCAGAAGGTAAAATACCCTTCCTGTTCTCAAGCATCAATGGACCGAACGGGTAGAAATACTTTTTCTTTAAGTGTGTTAACAGTTAAAATCAGCTACGCAAGTTTGTTATATGTACAGGCTGCGATATTAGAAAATGAAGCAGCCTGATACAAGTAATAGTTCCCGAGTAGTTTTATCTTGAGACATGTCTTCTTTCTTCTTCTTTTTCCATGTTCGCTCCCTAGGTGGAGCATATGGCCAACACGAGTCGTCTCCAAGTCACTCTGTCACGCGCCATCTCCTTGGCTTCCTCCCAGGTCAGTCCGGCGTCTCGAAGTTCCGCTGAGTATAGTCGGTGAATGGTCGTCAGCGGCCTTCCGGGGCGCCGGAATCCTCGGGGTTGGAAGAAGAGACATGAGGGGTTGATGCCCTCAGGTGGCATTCTAAGGACATGTCCCAACCATGAGACATGTACATATGATAAATGAAGAATTCACATTCCTATACACAGGACCAATCTGCCGATGGTTATGCCTGTAGGAAGAGCTACCGCTATGTTGAACAATATCTCATTGGATATTGATCTGTTCCATGTGTCTGAAGGAGTTTCCCGAAGCGGGATTCTTCTACACCTTTAGCAATAGTTCTTGCATATATTTTATTTTAATGTATACTATTTAAATATTTTATAGTTTGTAATGTATATATTAATTGAATTGAATTGAATGTGTGTATGATACGATGAAGCGGCAGAATCAGGATCAGGAGGTGGGAGAGTGGCTACATGATGATCTGCGGCTCGGGCACGGAGAGCGCGATGGACTTGTGAGGGAGCACCTGGCCCCCGTTGACGTAGAGCTCGTCCTGCACCACGACGTCCTCGCCCAGCACGGAGCAGCCCTCCATGCGCACCCAGCGCCCCACCACGCAGCGCCAGCCCACGATGCAGCCCGACAGCCACGCGTGCGAGCGGATCAGCGCCCCGCTCATGATGGTGCTGCGCTTTATGCAAGCCCCTGAAACAACACATAACTTAAACCGCTTCATACTTATGAACGAGTCACGCTCGCGCGCTTAACGCCTTCCAATTTTTGCTAGCCCGCATGACGCTCGCCTGTTTCCACTTGCAGTGTTCTATTTTTAGCTAACTCGAGTAAAGCTCGTCAAGGTTAGTATCGGGTTGTGGTCCCGTGGTTAGTGTCGCGGACTCTTACGTCAGAGTTTCTCGGTTCGAACCAACTCTACCACAATTTGATACCTATTTCTAATAATGAGCCGCTTAGGTTCACAGAAATATATTTGTGTAAATCATAAAAACAAAAATATTTCTTTTAAAAAAAAAGAGGATAACTTAAATACAGCAGGACCTCTATAATCCAAACCCCAAAAATTTACTCTCTGTTGGAACTAGGGAAGCATTCAAATTACAGTACAGAGAATCTGTAGGGTATATTTTATCAAATTT
Organism: Brachycentrus maculatus; assembly: GCF_059751285.1. Lineage (NCBI taxonomy): Eukaryota > Metazoa > Arthropoda > Insecta > Trichoptera > Brachycentridae > Brachycentrus > Brachycentrus maculatus. The sequence goes on from NW_028281149.1 coordinate 299,653, forward strand.
AAAATCAGAATTTATTCAAAATTTTTAAAGAAATCAAATATTTTAGTTAGTCGAGATTTATTTTATGACAAGTAAAAAGCTTTGTCTCTTAATTTACGTAAAAGCATCTTTCTGGCACAGTAATATCCACTTGGTCAGCCCATTCTAGGCATGTATTTAAGAGATGAGTGGGCGTCCGGATCACAGAGGTGTTCGGATAAGCGAGGAATAAAAAATCATGAATGTCGTTACAAAATTGCTAATTTTTGTATTTGCCATTTTCCATGGTAGATAGTTTATATGTAGCACAATGTCCAGTGAAGATTGAGATAAGAAAATAATATGTACATATTAAATGTACACAAGGTGACATTATAAATAATATAATTAATTTGACTGCAGTCATTTTGCATATATTTCACAAAATGTGCAATTGATATTTTACACATTGTACAATCGTTATCTACACGACAGTTCAACAGATCATGACAACCGATTTATGATCTCTTATTCAACTTTAATATGCATTCAAATCACGAATTATCAATAAATGTTTTACAATTTGACTCAGGGACACCAACCATCGCACTAAAAATATAATAATACTGACTTTGTGTTGGAAATTTCCAATATCACAAATATTCATTAATTTATTTATTCAAACCCTCATCCACACCCGATGGTGCTTACGGCACTGCATCATACAAACGCAGTGTGATCTTGATTGTTAACCCATAAAGGAAAGATGATCAGCCCTCCGCTTCAGGTACCGGTCCAGGGTAATGTTGAATAAACATTAAAGTGAAAAAATCACTTATATTTATTTGACCCCCTCCCCTCGGAATCGAACCCGGGACCTCCAGCACGGTAGCCAAACACGCTAACCATTACGGGGGTGGATAAAATAATAATGATTCTTCTTTTTCATCTTAGTCCTCATTACTGAGGAAGCAATGACTCTTCTCGCCAGCGCTCCAACCACCGAGGTGTCTGCTGCTGCCTTAACTTGATCGGTCCATCGTGTAAGCGATCTAATGATGATAATAATAATGATATGAAATAAACTAACTAACTAACCATCACGCCGCTTCCCCGCAGGGGTAGGCAGAGAGAATAGAACACCACACCACTCTATCCTTGCAAACATTCTTCGCCTCTTCCACATTCATGCATCTCCTCATACATACCCGACGATTGTTACGACTCCTAACATGACCACTTTCAAGTATTTGGCATACCTGATCGTGCCATGTTTTTCTCGGTCTTCCTCTGCTCCTTTTTCCAATTACATTCGCCTCATAAATTTGTTTTACCGTTCTTTCCTCACTCATTCGTTCTACATGTCCAAACCATCTCAACACACCTTTCTTAATTTTATCGATAATGCTTATCTCAGCTTTGCATTTCGGAAGGAATTATTTCACTATTTGAACATCTATCATACATCATTTTGTCGCACATTCTTCTGAGAGATAGCATTTCGACTGCATTCAATCTACTTTCATCCTTCTTTTGCCAACTCCATATTTCACTTCCACACATTAGACAGGACAACAACGGATTGTGCACTGCCAGTCTAGCTTCCGCTGATAGGTTTTTATTTGCTATAACTGATTTCAGTGCACCATTCACTTTGTTCCCAGCATTCACTCTCCTTTCTATGTCTTTATCAATCTTTCCATCCCTAATGATATGAAATGATAGTTGACCCGCCGGTCTCGGGCGTCGAGCTGGCAGAGTCTGGGGGCCTTCCCAGTCTAGTCGGGATGGATCGCAGAGAACAGGATAGCGCGGACTCACCATCCTCGATGACAACGTCGGGGCCGATGGTGACGTTGGGTCCTATCCGACAGCCCGCGCCGATCTTGGCAGAGGGATGCACCAGCACGTTGCCCACGACGCAGCTGTTGGAGCTCAGGCTGTCGGGGTTCTTCTGTCTCACGCTGGTCAGGTAGAGGCACATCCCTGGTTAAATCAAACATTATTACCGACAAGATAAATTAATTAAAATAAAAACCTATCACCGAAAGCTAAACTGGCAGTGCACAACGGGGTCCTGGTTCCAACTCTAATGTATGGAAGTGAAACATGGAGTTGGCAAAAGAAGGATGAAAGTAGACTGAGTGCAGTTGAAATGCGATCTCTCAGAAGAATGTGCGACAAAACGATGTATGATAGATGTTCAAATAATGAAATAAGGAAGGATTATCGATAAAATTAAGAAAGGTGTGTTAAGATGGTTGGACATGTAGAACGAATGAGTGAGGAAAGAACGGTAAAACAAATTTATGAGGCGAATGTAATTGGAAAAAGGAGCAGAGGAAGACCGAGAAAAACATGGCACGATCAGGTATACCAAATACTTGAAAGTGGTCAGGTTGGGAGTCGTAACAATCGGCGGGTATGTATGAGGAGATGCATGAACGTGGAAGAGGCGAAGAATGTTTGCAAAGACAGAGTGGTGTGGCGTTCTATTCTCTCTGCCTACCCCTGCTGGGAAGCGGCGTGATGGTTAGTTAGGTAGTTATTTAGATAAATTCATTTTTAAAACATTTCGGACGGGTGTTTTTTACGCCTGCGGACCGCTGGTGAAGGGATTTGATAATTGTGCATATATAGTTAACACCTTAACAAAAAGATTGGTACATAATATGTATTCATATAAAAACATTAAAAACGTAATTTCTTCTTTTCTAACATTGAAATGAGGCCGGTGCAGAAGGTAAATATACCCTTCCCGTCCTTAAGCATCAATCGACCCAACGGGTAGAAATACCTTTCCCGTTCCAAGTGTGTATGTTTCAGTTTTACTCGGTAAATACCGCAATTTCTTAAAAGCTATTAAGACACATGTTTCTATGCATTCCACATCATTTTTAAACACTATGTGAAGCTAAGTCTAAATTCTAAGTCCTCAGTCTTCAGTCAAATAACCACACTTTGCCAACCCGTGATCTAGGCCACGGGTCGTCAATCTGGTTCGTACCACCAGTGGTACCACACTAAAAAGTGTATGGGCTTCCGTGGCGGGTGATTTTTGCTTTAACTACAAAATCTTTGGAAATGTTGCTTCGCAATTTTTGTTTTTCAGCATAGCTTCACTAATTTGCCAACTAACTTATACATGTACATACATTGTAACGGGTTTTTTATTTTCAAACATGGTTTTTTCATTCAAACCCTTATCCGCATCCGGTGGTGCATAGGGCACTGCATCATATAAACGCAGTGTTATCTTCATCATTAGCACACGAAGGAAAGGTGATCAGCCCTCCGCTTCAGGTACCAGTCCAGGTACCTGAAGCGTGATATGTATTGAATAAATCAATTATATTTGTTTGACCCCCCCCCCTGTGAATCGAACCAGGGACCTCCAGTACGGTAGCCGAGCGTGCTGACCATTAGACTACGGAGGCGGACAATATAATAATAATTTGGATAATTTCTATAGCGCCATTTTTGTAAAATACTAGCTCAAGGGCGCTTATAAAGACATGGATGATAATAATAATAATAATAGGATGATGATAATGATTTACAAAAAATAAATTGATTAATACGTCGTCAATCGGTCTCAGGACGTTGAGTGGGTTGAGCCTGGAATATATACATGGGTTTAGGACTGGACTACTTTTGGTGCTAGACGAAGCAGAGGGTCAACCGAGGGATACCAACCGGTGAGGAAATCCTTGGGCTGTCCCACGTCCATCCAGAAGCCGCGCAGCTCCATGGCGTAGAGCTGGCCGTCCCGCGACATGGCGGGGAACACTTCCTTCTCGATGGACGTCGGCCTCAGCTCGATGCGCGACAGGACCGAGGGATTCAGGATGTACAGGCCTTGAGAAAAATACACACATATATTCATGATAATAGTAGTACACTGATGCGACTCCCATATTTCTATATCTGAAACCTCGAATGCCCTTGGCACATAGTTTCTGCAGCACATAGCAAGGTACTCACCACAAGCCACAATTTCTTCGGATAGACATTGCCATAATTTTTTCCACACACACACGCGCGCACACATCCAATATACAAAAGCATTCGTAACATATATCGCTCACTCCTTTCAAGAACGTCATAAATCAAAAATTGACAATTTTCAGTTGTGCATGTTTTCGGAATGCCCAGAAAATGTATTATATCCCAGCAAAAGAGGCATATTTTTAAGTTAGTATTTACCCGCTACAGGGCAGAAAATGTTGTTTTTGCATTTAAAAGAAAAGGTATTGTTTAATAATTTTTTTAAATTTACTAAATATTTTTCAAATGGAGAAAAAACCTTCAGGTTTAACCTAAAAAGATCTGTTGCACAGTAAAAAGTTCAATAAGTGGCTTGATATTTATTTTTAATACATTGTGTTATATTTATAAACATTAAAAACATTCTCCTGAAAAATCAAGTTTTTTAATTTATGACGTTTTTGAAAGGAGTGAGCGATATGTGGAATTATTTAATTGGCTTTTATCATTGTCAATCTAACAAAATGTTTAAAAAAAAAATTGTACAAACTGTATAATTCCCAAACAAATAAAATATAGATACCTGCATTTATTTTGTTGGAAACAAATTCCTGCGGTTTCTCAATAAAGTTTTGTATCTCCCCATCCTCTTTGTATAACACGACTCCGTACTTTGAAGGTTCCTCCACTTTAGTGACCACAATTGTGCCTTCCTGAAATATTTCAAAATCATGAATTAAATGATGACCAGAGATAAAAAGATAAAAGTCAGGATAGAAATTATAGATAGAAATAGAAAGAACATATCGCTCACTCTTTTCGAGAACGTCATAAAACAAAAAACTTAATTTTTTGGGAGAACGTTTTGAAAGTATAAAAATATAATAGAATGTATTAAAAATAAAAATCAAGCCACTTATTGAACTTTTTACTGTGCAACAGATCTTTTTAGGTAAAACCTGAAGGTTTTTTCTCCATTTGAAAAATATTTAATATGTTTAAAAAAAAATATTAAAAAATACCTTTTCTTCAAAATGCAAAAACAACACTTTCTGCCCTGTAGCGGGTAAATATTAAGTTAAAAATATGCCTCTTTTGCTGGGATGTAGTACATTTTTTGGGCATTCCGAAAACATGCACAACTGAAAATTGACGATTTTTGATTTACGACGTTCTTGAAAGGAGTGAGCGATATTTGGAATGCTTTTCAAAATACGTGACCTCCTCAGTGATAGAAACTTCATTTTCAAGTTTCACTTAGTAAATATCACTATTTTTAAATCTATTGTGACACGTGTTTCTATGCATTCCGCATCATTTTCAATTACCGTGTTTCATTGTTTTCCAGCATTCATAGTTTATTTCAATAGGTCACTTTACAAACGATAGATAGAGGTTTCACTGTAATCAAAATAGGAACTTCAACCCGAATCTGCGTATAAGAATTGCATGATGCCTCTACGGCGTCAAAAGCCAACTATGGACTCTCACCTAAGCTACCAAAAGCCAACTACGGACTCTCACCCAAGCTACCAAAAGCCAACTATGGACTCTCACTCTAGCTACCAAAAACCAACTATGGAGTCTCACCCAAACCACCAAAAAATATGAAGAATGTCCAAATGTGGCGCTAAAGAATATTCACAAAATTTTGAGTGTATCTGAATACTTGTTCACAAAATCTGGGTTTTCTCCAATTAGGAGTTAATTAAATCTCAACATAGATGAAGAAGAATATGGAAGCCCGGCTATTTACAGGCCTAATGCCTTTTCATAGGCTGGTTAATTGATCATTTTGCACACTTGCAATATTCACCATTCTATCCATGATTGACAACCTCAATAAAACAAAGCTCAAATGCAAACAGCGATCCATGGATCCATGCTTGGTTTGAGCCTAAGAGATAAAATAAGAAATGAATAAATTAGCAACAGAACCGGAATAGTGGATATCATGGATCGCGTAGCAAGACTCGAGCAGCAATGGGCGGGACACGTTGCAAGACAAGATGGAGACCTTGGGAGAGTAAAAAAAGGCTTCAAAAGACCTAAAAAAAGATGGTCCAACGATATAGCCGCTGTGGGGGGTAAAAACTGGCTGCAAGCAGCAACAAAATGAAAGGATACGGAAGAGGCCTATATCTAGCAGTGGAGGACAGAAGGCCAAAGAAGAAGAAGAAAAATCATTATTTATTTGTAGACCCTGCCTAATACGGTTAGATTTCATACCAATGACACTTGTGTTACCGGAATAACATGTTTTGAATAATATGTATCATTAAAATGTAAATATTTATCTTTGGTTTTCTTTTATTGCATTTTAAAGATAAACCTGTCTAAAAATAAATGTGCACACTTAAATACATAAACAATGGATAATTCTAGATAATTTTAAAAAGTTGTGGCTTTAAATTGAAAATTTACAAGGTAAACAAATGATATGCAGCTGTTAATTTGATCATTATTTTAAACATTTCACAAAATATGTTTATCAGTTCTTTGTTTGGCAACATACGGGGTAAACAGTCATACACACATACATAAATTATTATTATAATGTAAAATTTTATGCATTTATATATATATATATATATATATATATATATATATATATATATATATATATATATATATATATATATATATATAAAAGGCGATTCAGTTGGCTTGGCCATGTACTCCGCATGCCTCCCGAGAGCCGCCATCAAGCTTGCCTCTTTTCCAAGGCACCAGGTTCGCGCCGCCCGCCCAGGACGACCACTGGTGACAATTCGTCGGCAGTTCTCGTCAGAACTTCGGGACGCAAACCTGACTTGGAAGGATGCAAGGGACTTGCTCCACATAAGGAGCGGATATGGTTTAATATTTTATCAGCAGATTTGAACCTAACGATTTTACAATGATTTACCTGAAAGGAGTGGGGGAAATATCTACACAAAATCAAACATACGCCCTCAGCCATAGAGATTAGATATGAACTACTAATAAATAGCAAAGATATGAATAGGTTTTCTGATTAAACTTTGAGGTCACCAGTTGCCACTTGACGCTTTTTATTGGAATTTATTGGAAATTCTTCAATAAATGATCAAATTTCATCTTTGTTTATTTATTTTACTTTTACTTTTACTATTATACTTAGGCTTATATTTTTTAAAATTTTGAGTTATGTTTTTTTTTTACATTTTATTATTGCTTCTGTTTTGTTTTTTTTTTTTTAATTGGAAAACTTTAAATTATGTATAATCTTTATGTCCGCCTCCGTAGTGTAATGGTCAGCACGCTCGGCTACCGTTCTGGAGGTCCCGGGTTCGATTCCCAAGGGGGGTAAAAATAAATATAAGTGATTTTTTCACTGTAATATTTATTCAATATTATTACCCTGGACTGGTACCTGAAGCGGAGGGCTGGTCACCTTTCCTTCATGTGTAATCGATCAAGATAACACTGCGTTTATATGACGCAGTGCCCTATGCATCATTGGGGTGCGGATAAGGGTTTTATTATTATAATCTTTAAATAAAAATTTAAGAACCCGATATGCTTACTTCTATTTTTGTGATAAAAACACAACCATGAAGTGGATAATATATTGTTTTTTTTAAATGTATATTAAATATATTTCATATTTTTCTACAAGATGCCATTCATAGTTAAATATTTCTTTTATAAGGAGATTAACACTTAAAGCAGCAGAAAGGAGAAAAATTGATGCCTTCGAAATGTGGTGTTGGAGGCGCATGCTCCGAATTCCATGGACAGCTAGACGCACCAATGAGTCCATTCGCCAGGAACTACGCTTGGATGGCTTGACTCTGGCCAATATCTGTACCCGACGGATTCTCCAGTTCTTTGGACACGTTGCGCGTGGCAACGAGGATAGCCTGGAACGACTAGTTGTGATCGGTAGCCTGGAGAGAAAGAGAGGGAGAGGAAGATCCCCCACACGATGGACCGATCAAATTAAGGCAGCAGCAGGCACCTCAGTGGTTGGAGCGCTACGTGCAGCGCAGTCAAGGGATAACTGGAGAAGAGTCATTGCTTCTGCAAGGGTCACAACCCTCAGCAATGAGGATTAAGACGGAGAAGAAGTAACACTTATGTTTGTAAATCCCTCACGTTATAAAATACATATTTTAGAATACAATTTGACCACCAATTTGAACACTTAATTAAGGTCAATCGAACCTCGGCCATTTTCAATGGATGAGTTTTTATTTGATTAAAATATATTGGTAAATTTTTAGTAATAATATTATCAATGTTCTAATTTTAGATTAGAGTTACATTTTAAATGAGTACATATTTCTAGTGATAACATTCCATTCTTTCTATTATTTATTGATTTATTCCAAACATGATAAAAACACATAAATCACGGATCACATAATTGGGATAGAGAAGACAAAAAGGCAAGTATGAATTATATGTAAATAAAAAAAAATAAAAAAATTATACTATTCACAAATGTAAATAAAAAATAATAATCAGTGTGAGTCCCTCTCCAAGCACAAGAGTTTATTCTCTTTATTGGAGAATAAGTTAATTAATTACATTGGAGAGAACAGCATAATTAATATCAAGATCGAAAGAAATGTCTAGAAAATGAATTAAACTATAAAAAAAATCTTGCAACTGTATTAAATAAATAAAAATATATAAAACTTTACAATTGAGGTCAAAATAATGCGATAAGTTAATTAATTACATTGGAGAGAACAGCATAATTAATTTTAAGATCGAAAGAAATGTCTAGAAAATGAATTGAACTATAAAAAAATCTTGCAACTGTATTAAATAAATAAAAATATATAAAACTTTACAATTGAGGTCAAAATAATGCGATAAGTTGATTAATTACATTGGAGAAAACAGCATAATTAATTTTAAGATCGAAAGAAATGTCTAGAAAATGAATTAAACTATAAAAAAATCTTGCAACTGTATTAAATAAATAAAAATATATAAAACTTTACAATTGAGGTCAAAATAATGCGATAAGTTAATTAATTACATTGGAGAGAACAGCATAATTAATTTTAAGATCGAAAGAAATGTCTAGAAAATGAATTAAACTATAAAAAAAATGTTTCAACTGTATTAAATAAATAAAAATATATAAAACTTTACAATTGAGGTCAAAATAATGTGATAAGAGAAAAGAAGACAGGGTAATACAAATATGATTAAGATAAAAATATTTAAAAAATAAAGGTGGGATTACAAAGTTGTTATTTTATTCTTTAAAATGCAGTTAAAAAATTTTACAGAGCAGAAAGTGTTGTTTTTGCATTTCGAAGAAATGGTTATTTAATTATTTTTTTTAAATTTACTTAATATTTTTCAAATAGAGAAAAAATATTCAGGTTTTACCTAAAAAGATCCTTTGCACAGTAAAAAGTTCAATAAGTGGCTTGATATTTATTTTTAATACATTGTATTATATTTTTAAACTTTAAAAATCTCAAGTTTTTTGATTTATGACGTTCTTGAAAGGAGTGAGCGATATGTAGAGCCTTAAGAGTTTCCCACACAATGTGTTAAGAGGTAAAATAGGTTGTTTTCTGACCTTGCCGTGGTTGCGGTGGAACCTCTCCAGATCCTTGAAGGGGAAGTCGCAGATGACGTCGGAGTTGAGCACGAAGAAGGGCTCCGGGCTGGCGAGCAGCAGCTCCCGCGCGAGCGCCAGCGGGCCCGCCGTGCCCAGCGGCTCCGACTCGTGGCTGAACATCAGCGTCACCCCCAGCTTGGACACCTCCTCGCTCAGCTCGCGTTCCATGTCCTCCGCGCGGTACGACACCGCCAGAATCACCTGCCAATGCAATATGCCAATCAGGGCTTTTGAGGATTATTCCATTGATCGATTCAATTTACAAATATGTATTTTTATAATTGTCCGCCTCCGTAGTGCAATGGTCAGCACGTTCGGCTACCCTACTGGAGGTCTCGGGTTCGATTTGCAGGGGGGTTCAAATAAATACCTAAATTCAAATAAATCCACACCCAATGGTGCATAGGGCACTGCATCATATAAACGCAGTGTTATCTTAATCATTAACACATGAAAGAAAGGTGATCAGCCTTCCGCTTCAGTACCAGTCCAGTGTAATATTGAATAAATAGCCGTAGCCGAGCGTGCTGAACATTACACTACGGAGGCGGACAAAACTCACTTTGAATTAATTATAATAATAATAAAAAAATTATTTTTATAATTGGATTTGAAATAAACCATTCATAGCAAACCTGAGTTACTCCGGCTTCTATTAGAGCTTCTATTTGGTGTAGAAGAATTGGTTTATTGGCAAATTCAACTAAAGGTTTGGGTCTACTCAATGTTAAGGGCCGGAGACGAGTTCCATAACCACCTACTAGGATAAGGGCCCTAAGAGGACCCGTTTTCTTATCGTTTCCACACATGTTACCTGAAAAAAGACAATTTTTAAACTGAATTCACGCTAGTAAGGACTAAATATAAGTTGCAGAAATATAAATTAACAGCTCGCTATTCAAAATTAGTTGAACCTTACCGTGTAGTCTGCTTGACACGTTAACTAATTCAAACAAAAAATATTAGCGGTGACGAATGCGAGGAGATAATTTTTAAAAATTAAATTTATACACGTCATTTGTAAATATCGCTAACATCTATTGAAAACGTCAACAAGATGACAGTTCGGAAAGGATTGAAGTTGTATACAAATGCATTCCTATTTTATGAAAAAAGCAATCTAAAAACACGTATACATAAAACCTTTTTTCGCTTGTTATATATTATTGACATATTACTATAGATTGCAAGCTTATGATTCACACATCTCGATGTTCAAGTGCTCTCCGATTTATATCGTCTATGGAATTATTCTCTGAAAAGTGAAAAGACGCGCTACAAAATATGTTGCATCTCTTATTAACTAAAAGTCGTTTTATTAAAAAAAGGATACATGTTTGTTTTCCTTCTCTTTCTATCTTGCTTAGTGCATATAGGAAAATAAGAACAAAAGTACTTTTAATCGTAACTCAAAGAAACTGTTTTACTAAGCTTGGGATACCTGATTCATCACATGCATAGCAATACTGGCTATTCTAAAACTAAAAACTAGATTCGACGTGCTCCAAACCATTCAAATTTTAATTTGTTTTATTTAAATTTGTATCAATTTATATCAAATTTTAATTTGATTGATTTGTTTAGAAATCTTATCCATATCCGCACCCTATGTAAAGCATACGGAGTCCACAAACTGCCTTCAGGCTCTTCTGTCTTCTTTTGTAAAAATCTAAGCAACGTTAATTTATTTTATAGAGCGTCGTTATTGAATTAAATTCACATTATAGTATACAGGCAAATGTCAGTTCAGGAATAAAAATATATAATATTTACATTATAAATAGATAGATAGATACATGGAAACAAAATACAGAAGTAGGGGAAGTTGGGGTATTCTTGGACACACTTATATTTTGGCAACAACTCACCAAAAAATGACTTTTTATAAAAATAAAAGTTCGGTTTTGTAGTACGAGAAATAATCTTCCTTTTGGTATCAGTAGTTTGATCAAATTAATTCAAATTGTTCACTTTATATCAGTTGGCGCAAAACATCTGATCTTTAGATATAAAAAATCTTGGGGAATTATTAAACAGTTTGTAAATCGATAAAAAAAATATTGATGGGAAGCGTTTATTTTTTAATAAATAAATAAATTGAAAATCCCGATGAAAATTATAAAGAAACGCAGTGAACACACGTTTAAGTATTCGGGTTTGCTCTAGCGTATCTTAAGTGGACATCTCGATCACAAACGATGTGATGGGCTATGTTTTGGCAGTTCCCCTTCTTGGGCATATTTTTCTTGCAAATCATGCAGAAATCAATGTCTTCCTCCACGTCTTTTGTCGGTCGTCGAATGTTCTTTCAGCAAATTCTTCATCATATCAATTGTAGGAGCTAAGTCAATGTTTGCTTTATCGAAATTCCGAATGCGAGATGCCGAAGTGCTTTTTGGAATGTTGTGCCCCTTTTCAGTTTACCAGATTGAGTTCTTTTGAATTTTCGTCAGCTTAATCGTCTCCCTAAATATTTTCGAAATCAATTGATTTCTCCTGTTTGGCATAATAACGCGGCATTCTGACTATTAACATATTGGACTAAAAAACTAATAAAAATTGCCAAAAAAATAATACTGGGCTGAAATTACGCACCAAAAATCAGTGTCCAACAATATCCTGACAAGTGTCTAATAATGGATCATTTTCAGAGGGGAGGAATATCTAATTTAACATACTCAACCTATAAAGGATTGTATTAGAATCGTTTTGTGTTTATAACAGCCCATATAATCAATATTTTCATTCCTAATTTTCTTTTGCAAAATTCGCCTTCATAAAAACGTTGTTTTCGTAAGTTGGCAACAAATGACGTCACATAAACGAATCCACACTACTACAATTACAGTTCTATAAAGCAGATACATAAAGGGATATGCTCCATAACACACCCGATGACGTAAAATTTGATGACGTATAGCGATGTCCGTTTTTCGTTTTATTCAAATATCTAAAGTTTAAACCGACAGATTTCAATAAGAATCGTACGGATAGTCTTGTGATTTTTCATATTAATTTACTAGTCAATAATAACACATCATGAGAAAAATCCATTCCCCAATGCACATTTTTACAAAATGGCGGTGTATAAGTAACAATGAAAATGGCTTAAGTTCCACGAATATTAAAAATATATTTATCCGAGTTGGTTCGTCGAAGAATGTCGTCAAAATAAACAAAATACTAAATGTGAATGCTTCACAGTGTCATTACTAGGGAAAAAAAATATTGCGCTGTCCAAAAATAGCGAGTGTCCGAGAATACCCCACATTTCCCTACACTAAACGGCCGTAAGTTTTACTTTATCCACATAAAATCAAGTACCTAATCGTGCAAAAATTCCATTTTGGAAATAGGATGTTAAAAAAAAATATTTTAACAATCATCTCTCCGAATCAAAATTATTTTAGCAACCGGTCGGCACTCTCGGCAAAGCACAGCACTGCCAGAGCGCATACAATTTGTTTGTATCACTGCAAACTTACTGCACACAACCCATCCCCATATCAGTTTAAAGAAAAAAATATGCATACAAATTTACTAATTGAATGTATCCCCAAAAATATGTAAAAAAGTTGCCCTGCCCGGAGGGGAGGTGACATGGTTTGTCAAACAATGACGCGGTAATATAATATTTTGCACCTAATAAAACGAGAACAAACATAAAAATAATCTTTAACTGGAGAAAAAGGTAGCACGCACTAAGCAGATTGATTTTTGTAAATTAGTTCAACAAATTATAATGGCCACGTGTGACTTGTACTTATGAAGCGTCAAAGTTTCAACTGATTTATGTTAATATTTTAATCAAAAGGATAATTCCTGGTTCCAACTCTAATGTATGGAAGTGAAACATGGTGTTGGCAAAAGAAGGATGAAAGTAGACTGAATGCAGTCAAAATGCGATCTGTCAGAAGAATGTGCGACAAAACGATGTATGATAGATGTTCGAATAGTGAAATAAGGAAAGAATGCAAAGCTGAGATAAGCATTATTGATAAAATTAAGAAAGGTGTGTTGAGATGGTTTGGACATGTGGAAAGAATGAGGGAGGAAAGAACGGTAAAACAAATTTATGAGGCGAATGTAATTGGAAAAAGGAGCAGAGGAAGACCGAGAAAAAAATGGCACAATCAGGTATGCTTAATACTTGAAAGTGGTTAGGTTAGGAGTTGTAATAATCGGCGGGTATGTATGAGGAGATGCATGAACGTGGAAGAGGCGAAGAATGTTTGCAAAGACAGAGTGGTGTGGCGTTCTATTTTTTCTGCCTACCCCTGCGGAGAAACGGCGTGATGGTTAGTTAGTTAGTTCAAAAGGATAATTCTATCGTCACAGGGACATATTTGGTCAAGTGCCGTTATAAAATTTGTACAAAAATAATAAGAAATGATGTTTAACCGAAAATTATCTTTCCTGATTTGTAGATATCACATGAAAGTATCTTTATAATATGAACTACCCACGGAGGGAGGTGTGGCCTGAACTGCGGCTGATATGTGAATGAAAAATATTTTCAGCTGCCAAGATATGACGGCTGGTATGCCGATGGGTTGACTGAAATATCAAAAGTGCGATTTTGTCAGATTACTTTGACAAAATGTGTAGGACAATATTGAAAAGAATTGCTACGGGCGACAAATTTATAAACTAACGGCTGCAGTAGGTACACTTGGTAATTTGAAGAATTGGAAATCATATGGGGCTGGACATGTGGCGGCACTGGAGCACAGTGCTGCGTTTGCCAGCGAGCTAATCTTCATCTATACCTCTCCAAATTTCCTTTTTTTTTTCTTTCACCGTTTCTTTTCATTATTTTTATTTTTATGTGATTATTATTTTTAATTTCATTTTATAAAAAAATATTGTAAAACATATGGCTGACTAAGTATTGCACCTACCACTTAGTTAAGCTGGAATAAAGATTTATTATTATTATTATTATTATATGTATTCATTTATGTAAATACATAGTGAACACGCCTTTATATATTATGTGTCGGGTTGTGGTCCCGTGGTTAGTGTCGCGGACTCTTGAGTCAGAGTTTCTTGGTTAGAACCCACTCTACCACAATTTGATACCTATTTCTAATAATGAGCCGCTTAGGCTCACAGAAATATTATGAAATTGAAATATTTGTGTAAATCATAAAAAATAAATATTTCTATTTAAAAACTAAATTTTCATGAACATTGCAAAAAGCAGCTAGAATGTCAGTATGCAACCACATGAAGTCTGACGTTTGTGTTGTCAATTTGTTTGAATAAATGCAGTACAGCAAACCCCCCTATGGCGTTGAGACAGGTACCGCATCATTGGAGGGAACTTTATATGGGGTTTTAATGTTTTCAATTGAATTTTTACTTTTTAACCAGCGGAAAAGACCGAAATGAGTAACTTTTAATTGAAATACAATTTAAAAACATTAACCCCATGTAAGGTTCCCTTCGACAACGCTATAGGGGGGTTTACTGTACATCTTTGCCCAAATAATTAATAAAATCTTACCAAAAAACAACAGTGATAATTTATTATCGAGACATTTATTTTCCATGAATTATTCAGGAGTATTAAAATACATGTTCAATAAAGGGAATAATAAGTCTTTTTTCTTATTAAAGTAACTTTATTAGTATATAATAGTAAATATAATTTAGTATAGCATAAGTGATGAAAATGTGATAATTTTAATTACACTAATATTTTTAATTACATTAATTTAATTAAGGACCTCCATGTATATCTTTATAATACAGATAAATTAAACACATATTTTTACATTCAAATTGCGAGGATTGTATCATCGTAAAAAAAGTATACAATTAAAAAAAAAAGCAAGAAGAAATTAACCGTACATTGATTGACTGTTTTGTTTTTTTAATTCCTTAAATTTCTTGAATTTTTTCTGGGTTATTAAGCTGCGTAACATTGGGATGGTTTGCCAACGGTTGACTTTTCGGAATTTACACGAGGACAATTGCGGTGCCATTACACTAAGCACTAAACCATTCTTCATAAAAAGCTTCTTTACATCTCACCAATAGATGTCTCTAGTGAAGTTTTAGTGATTCATGAACAAGGTTTCTAAATTGGTTCATATATATAGAACTTCCAAGAATTTGAGTAGTGTGGTTGTCAATAATGGGTAGAATTGGTGAATGTTACACGTGTGTAAAGTGATCACTTAAACCAGCCTATGACGGTCGTAAGCCCCGTAAATGCCCAGACTTCCATATTCTTCTTCATCTTTGATGAGATGTCAAAAAATAATATAAACCATTCTAATGACAAAATCCATTTCGAAACAAGATTCTATGTTCGTACATAGCCAGTTCCACTATACATATATCTAAATATTTTTGACAGTTATGTTTGATATAGCCAGTATAGATATTTTCATAAAAAATTGTATTTATGGTTAACAAGTTCTTTTTTTAAATATCTACTTAAGTAGGGTGCCTATTCATATTTTAATATGCGGTGATAGGTGGTGACACATATCGCTCACTCCTTTCAACAACGTCAAATATCAAAAAAATAGATTTTTCAGGAGATCGTTTTTAAAGTTTAAAATATAATAAAATGTATTAAAGATAAATATCAAGCCACTTTTTGAACATTTTACTGTGCAACAGATTTTTTAGGTAAAACCTGAATGTTTTTTCTCCATTTGAAAAATATTTAGTATATTTAAAAAAATAATTAAACAATACCTTTTCCTCAAAATGCAAAAAATGGGCAAATATTAAGTTAAAAATATGCCGCTTTTGCTGGGATATAGTACATTTTCTGGGCATTCCGAAAACATGCACAACTGAAAATTGTCAATTTTTGAAATACGACTTTGTTGAAAGGAGTGAGCGAAATGTGCAACTGGCAATGAGACGTCCTTCTAAGTGGAATGTTTAAAACAGATCAATAGACAAGCAAATCAGGTGTTTGATTGGCGGAAACTATTTTTTTTAAAGTTCTAACTATCGGATTATTTAAATATCACCATCACAAAAATCTATTTATATGAGTCTAATATTATAGTTTATTGATTTACTTTTTTTTGGCAATGAAAGGTTACTTCTAAATGGAAATATCTCTAGCGAAATTACTATATCTTGTAATTAATTTTTTTAAATTTTGTTGTGACTTCAAACTGTGATTAATAAACCCTGTGGTACATTGATCGCAGTTTAAAGTCATAAAACAAGCTCTAGTTTGAAATGCCCAAAATCACCAGAACCATAAATCAGAAAAAAATAAAAAAGACCTACGATTAAGTATGTACAAATGTTAACAATATAGGGGAAATAATAAGGCTGATTGAAATTGAGAGTTCAAGATAAATTTTACAAAGATGTTAGTTTTCTAAATAAATTTAAAACTAGTACATATATATGCGGGCTTCCATGGTTGACAAAGATAAAACGACTTACGATAAATGTGATGTGGCTATGTATTCAAAATTTTACAACTTTTTGTTAATATAACAGTTTTGTTGAAAAACATAATAAAAGGACAAGAATCATAGTATACTTGGTGACTTGAAACAAAAGAGATTAAAGCAAGAAGCGTATTCTAGTGAAATAATCATTTATACCTCTTAGTCATTGAAGGGTAGATGGCCATCTTTTGTATTACGTTAGGTTATTTATGAAATGTCCGCCTCCGTGGTGTAATGGTCAGCGTGTTTAGCTACCGTGCTGGAGGTCCCGGGTTTGATTCCCAGGGGGGGAGGTGAAAATAAATATTAGTGATTTAACACTGTAATATTTATTTAATATTACCAAGGACTGGTTCCTGAAGCGCAAGAGTGATCACCTTGCCTTCATGTAAGTAATGATCAAGATAACACTGCGTCAATTTGATGCAGTGCCCTATGCACCATTAGGTGCGGATAAGGGTTATAAAAAAAATATTCAAAATTTTATGAAAAAATAAAGAGATTTGATCTACGAAGCCACAAGCAAATACTGTATAATTGATGCATTTGCGAGTCTTTAACTCCATTAGGTAAAAGTTAATGGGGAGGCGGTGTGTTTTTGTTTTATGGCATTTTAAATGGAATGACGTACAAGGCACATGACACAAGAATCAAAACACAGGAAAAGCTTGTTGGGTTAAAATTGAAGGGACCAAAATTAGAAATAAATAGGATACGTCTCCGATAGCGCACGACAGGGATGTTCAAGCCATCGTACGAACCGATATCCGGGAGACCAAACAGGACAATTGAAGAATAAAAGGGAATTAATTACGCTATGATTAAATTCAAAGTATCTTTGTCCAAATTAGTTTTCACTGTACACAATACGTATCTTACAAATAAAGTCATGAAAATAAATCAGTCATAGTTAATCAATTAGCTGAATAAAGTAATTTTTTTACTGGTGGAATCAAGTATGCTAGTATTTTAAATATTTACTTATTATAGTGCATATTTGCGTACGCAACACAATACAGATAGTCTTCGCTTAGTGACCACTCTGTAAATTACAGCTCACACTAGTGGCTATTATTTTATGCTTATCAACATTAAAATATTCGTTTAAAAACCAATGCTTTTTACAATCGAGTTGGCAGAGAAAATTAGGACAAGAAGTGAGGACTGCCGGCGCGTTGAGTTATAAATATATGTATACTTAATTACACATACAATATTCTATCGTAATAATATTTTATATGTGGCTTTATCGTTGTATAACTTACCCCGCCAAAGAAAGGTATTTGAAATCCCCCAAAAACAACGTTCATTCGATAACTCGATAATCATTCGAGCAATTGGATCCATATTTTAAAAAATATTTACAATAATACTTGGGAATACTTCGACATTTTCAGATTTCAAATATTCAAATCGTGGGATCTACAATGCATTGTTTTTCTAAATATTTCGCTGCTAGATAGGAACATTTGCATTATGTAATTTATTTCACTCTAAAAAGTGTTAAGATAATTTCATTTATTGATTCGGCAGTCACTTCATGGTAATATCTTTCCATTATTGAATAAAATTTTACTTATTATTTTTTGACATCTCATCAAAGATGAAGAAGAATATGGAAGTCTAGGCGTTTACGGGGCTGACGACCATCATAGGCTGGTCATAGGTTTATGTTTTCATCTCACCAATAGATGTCTCTAGTGAAGTTCTAGTGATTAAAGAACAATGTTTCAAAATTGGTTCATATATATAGAACTTCCAAGAATTTTAAGTTAAAAGTATTGTGGTTGTGAATAATGGGTAGAATTGGTGAATGTTACACGTATGTAAAGTGATCACTTAAACCAGCCTATGACGGTTGTCAGCCCCGTAAATGCCCAGACTTCTATATTCTTCTTCATCTTTGATGAGATATCAAAAAATAATATGAAAATAACTTCTGTAATTTGAGATAATCCAGATTTTGTGCAAGTATTTGGACACACTCAAAATGTTGTGAATAAATTTTACTTGGTACATACCACAATATTGGTATTTACCACGTACAATTTAAATTAAAAAAGTATTAAGATGGTTAGGGCATGTGGAGCGAATGAATGATGACCTAACGGCGAAATATATTTACGATGCAAATGCAGCTGGATGTAGAAGCCGAGGAAGAGTGCAGAAGACATGGCACCATGTGCATGTATGATATTGTACTGTACGGATGTGAAGGAACCATGTCTGAAAAGACAGGAGTTTGGCGATCTATCCTCTCTACTTACCTCTTCTAGAAGTGGCGTGATGGTTAGTAGGTTGGAAAATTAGTAGGTGACACTTGTTTTTTGTGAATTTGAGCGGACCCCAATTTGAAAAAAAAATTAAATTTCCAATTCTTTTACTTCTAACCCTTGTTCACACCCAGTGATACATAGGGCACAGTATTGGCAAAAGTCGACCGACAATCTCATAATGTCTAGGTGATTAGTCCTACGATTCAGGTACCAGTCCACGATTATATCGAATAAATTTTTTAAAATACATAACTAACTATAATAAAAAACTATTTATTTTGACCCACCCTATGAATCAGTCCGGGGACCTCACGCATAATCACTACAATAAAGAGATGGATATTTTGAAAGGGGAAATTTGAAATGACTTATTTTGACATTTTCAAATTTCAAATGATCATTATTTGAAATAACGAGCCCTCACTGTATCTGCTATAAATTTGCAGTTATTTATATTTGATAGCAAAACACGGCACGATCAGGTATGCCAAATACTTGAAAGTGGTCAGGTTAGGAGTCGTAACAATCGGCGGGTATGTATGAGGAGATGCATGAACGTGGAAGAGGCGAAGAATGTTTGCAAGGACAGAGTGGTGTGGCGCTCTATTCTCTCTGCCTACCCCTGCGGGGAAGCGGCGTGATGGTTAGTTAGTTAGTTTTTTAGTATATTTGATAGCTAATACATAGCAACAGAATGGTGTTCAAATATTGACAAAAATATATTGTTTTATAGTGGGATTATCGATAAAATTAAGAAAGGTGTGTTGAGATGGTTTGGACATGTGGAACGAATGAGTGAGGAAAGAATGGTAAAACAAATTTATGAGGCGAATGTTAGTGGGAAAAGAAGCAGAGGAAGACCGAGAAAAACATGGCACGATCAGATATGCCAAATACTTGAAAGTGGTCAGGTTAGGAGTCGTAACAATCGGCGGGTATGTATGAGGAGATGCATGAACGTGGAAGAGGCGAAGAATGTTTGCAAGGACAGAGTGGTGTGGAGCTCTATTCTCTCCGCCTACCCCTGCGGAGAAGCGGCGCGATGGTTAGTTAGTTAGTTAATTTCCTTTTTTTTGTATGACAAAAGATACAAACGGGAATTTTCATTATCTGGACCGAAATCATAAACACTGTACCAATGTCAAAAAGTCTATAGAAGTTTTGTTTGTATGAAGTATACAAAAATGAAATGCAAACATCAATTGAGAAAAATATTAAATCGCGTGATGTAAAATCTATGTATAAATGAATTTTTCAATTCCTTACTTTTACATTTTAGTTTAACAGTTATTGGAAAATGTTATGAATGAGGTTTAATTGACAAGATATTGAGTGTCCATAATTACACCTCCAATCATCTTAATCCACATTTAGTTTGAAATAAATACCCTACTATATTCCATTCGTCAGGAATTACACTCGACTCTGGCCAATATCTGAGCACGATGGATTCTTCAGTTCTTTGGACACGTTGCGCGTGGCAATAAGGATAGCCTAAAACGACTGGTTGTGATCGGTAGCCTTGAGAAGAGAGGTAGAAGGAGATCTCCGCACGATAGATCGATCAAGTAAAGGCAGCAGCAGGCACCTCGGTGGTTGGAGCGCTACGTGCAGCGCAGTCAAGGGATAACTGGAGAAGAGTCATCGCTTCAACAAGGGTCAGAACTCTCAGTAATGAGGACTAAGACGGAGAAGAAGAAGGAGAAATATCGTACAGATGAATCCAAACATGGATAACAATTGGTCGACTTGTCGGAGTTTGTTTTGATACAGATTAAAGTTTAGTTGGGAATTTGTACTATAATGATGAAGGGGCGATGGGGAGGTTGAGTTCAGCAAGCGGGCATCACGCGGAAGCTAGCGTCGAGCGAGGACGGCTCGGTGAAGTGGTGCCGCAGCATGAAGGAGGACACCACCTGGGCCACTTCCTCGGGGCAGTCTTCGTGGACGGCGTGCCCGCAGCGCGTCAGCACCTGCATCTGGAACTTTCCTGAAACATCCAACATTATAAGACACACTTTAACCTTTTGGCCGCGTTAACTTTGTTCCTGAGAGACGCCCGTGTGCGGCGGTATTTCGCCTTTTTTTTAATGATTATTTTTATCATGTATTTAGTTAAGAAACTATTTATTTTCCTAAACAAAAACGTTCAATGGGATTCATTGTGCCTTTTTGGTACTCTATAATACACTTGTGTCACATTATTCTTGAAATATATCGTAATAAAAACAAATAAGATTGTAACATAAATAAATCAAAGCACGCATTGTGTGTCACTATTACCCACTGGCGATGCGTAGCGTCGAGAGTGAGACAGATATAGGGCATGATTATGGCGCGGACTAATTATCGACCTCAAGAAAAATCAGGGTTCTGTTCTTTTATTTATCCTTGTGATGTTATAAATTATTAGTCAGATATTTCAACAGATGTCATAAGGCCAAGGATTGACGTATTATTTTATCCAAAGTTCCACACCATGAAAAAATCCCTCCAAGTTGAACTGAGGTTCGAAACTTGGAGCAAAGTTAAAACATTGATTTGCATTTTCGTGGATAATAGATATTTCAAGATCAGTTTTAAGTTGAGATGCGGAGAAGCTGCATTAAGATAAGATGGTTACTTTTTTTAAGGATATAGAATTCTGAATATTTACAGGGTAAACGATTAAATCACGAGAGATTGCCGTATTTTTGTGGTTAGGCTTTGAGAAATGTACTAATAAGGGGGTGAAGCTCAGAGTTGTCGGGTGCAGTCACCTTGCATCTGGCCCACGGTGAGTTCCCTGTCCAGCCCGCTGATGCTGGCGAGGAGCAGCATCTTGGGCGGCTCGCAGGCCAGGAAGGCGGCGGACAGCCCGCGGAACCAGCCCGACCAGTGGCACTCCGTGCGAGACAGGT
This sequence comes from Brachycentrus maculatus, assembly GCF_059751285.1. Classification (NCBI taxonomy): domain Eukaryota; kingdom Metazoa; phylum Arthropoda; class Insecta; order Trichoptera; family Brachycentridae; genus Brachycentrus; species Brachycentrus maculatus. The sequence goes on from NW_028281149.1 coordinate 321,821, forward strand.
CGATCCGCCAGGCGTAGCTGGAAAATGCAAACATAATCAGGAAATCCTCTTTCTTTAACCGGTTCCCTGGCTTCAGCGCGTTTACCGAGCGAGTTTCTCCGGGGTATGCTTGGCTGTAATAGTTTAGAGCAGTGGTTCTCAGCCTTTTCAAAGTTAGGGAGCACTTTTGATCATAAGGAAAATTCACGGTATACCAAAAAAAAAAGTTTTTTTTTTTAAAAGAAACTTTTGATAAAAATAAAAATGATAATTTTTTTAAAATCCATTAAAAATTACATTAATAAAAAAAAAACGTAAAAACATAAATACTCCAATGAAACTTTGCAGCGAAAATTTTTTTGATGTGACAAATTATTATTTATGTTTTACAAATTTCAGCGATATGTATTAGGTTTAATATTTGATTTAGCTAATAATAATAATAATAATAAATTTGGATAACTTATAAAGCGTCATTTTCGTCAAATACTACCTCAAGGGCGCTTCATAGTAAATGAATTGGGGAAAATATTATGGTGGAAATGATTTAGCAAACAAATGTGTTTTTAGTTTTTTCTAAAGATCATCTCACTCTCACTATTTCTAATCATTGGTGGAAGACCATTCCACGCCATCGGCCCAGCAATAGCAAAGGCACGCTCGCCAAATTTAGTACGCTGGTTGCGAGCTGGTAAGATCACTTATCCAGATCAGATTTCTTTATCCAAATTGCTAAGCCAAGGTTCACAAATCTTTCAATGAACCTACCATTAATGGAGCACCGTCTGTATACATTGGGACACATAACTCCCATGATATTTTCAAGTGTTCTAAGTATGATTATATAGAATCAAAGATATCTTGACCACTGTTGTGAGGTGAGCGCACGCAACTTCACTATGCAAGGGTGCTGCCATCTAGCCATCATATTTGCAACTCAAATCGCACAGTAAATGAGCCAACATTCAATTTCGGTTTTCATAATTTCACGGAGCACTTGCAACAAGCGGAGTACCGGTTAAGAATCACTGGGTTAGAGACTAGAAGGAATGTGTATTTGATTAGACATTTTTACCCATTGTTGCGCGGTATGATCGATAATGTACTGATAGTTACCTAAGACAGCATCGGCGTAGATTGTAATAGGACGCGTGCTACGTGCGCAAAGACACTTGTGATAGCACTTGTTGACGACCAATTTTTTTGTCAGGAGGCAGGTTGGACTGAAGCGAGTATCAAATTAAGAAAACGGTATCGACTATTTATATATATGTTTATTTAAAACAAACAATACGGCAGTCAATACTCATGTGTTTCCAAACATCTCTGTTTTAAATTTCAATTTATTCAACAAAAAAATAATATATACATAACAAACAATATTCAAGGCGTATATATTAAAAGTAAGCAAGAAGACTTAAAGGTGTAGAAGAATCCCGCTTCGGAAAACTCCTTCGGACACATGGAACAGATCAACAGATATGCAATGTGATATTGTTCAACATAGCGGTAGCTCTTCCTACAGGCATAACCATCGGCAGATTGGTCCTGTGTATAGGAATGTGAAACAATCTATGTCGACGCTGTCTTAGGTAACTATCGGGAACATTAAAAAAAAAAAAAAAAAAACCCTTACCGCACCCCAATGGTGCATAGGGCACTGCTTCATATAAACGCAGTGTTATCTCGATCGTTTACACATGAAGGAAGGGTGATCAGCCCTCCGCTTCAGGTACCAGTCCAAGGTAATATTGAATAAATATTACAGTGAAAAAAATCACTTATATTTATTTGACCTCCCTGGGAATCGAACCCGGGACCTCCAGAATGGTAGCCGAGCATGCTGACCATTACACTACGGAGGCGGAGGCGGGAACATACAGACCAATGTTCCGGATAATTTCAGGATTATCGATCATACCGCGCAACAATGGATAAAAATGCGTAATCAAATACACATTCCTTCTAGTCTCTAAACTATTGTAGCCGAGCATACCCTGGAGAAACTGGGTCGGGTAGAGCCAAGGATAAATGTTAAGTTATGTTACACCCGACTCTCATGAAATACCAAATTAGACTATTTTAAAAACCCTCTTGCTTTAGGATAAGGAATCATAAAATGTTGTACCGATTTATGGCCATGGGAACGCATTTCGCACCAAAGCCGGACAACACATGACCAGTCCCTCGACTTTCTAGGTAGGATTGTACAAAAGGGCGAATGGTAAATGGCTGGGCCATTACAAGATTGGCCGATGGTTATGCCTGTAGGAAGAGTTACCGCTATGCCGAACGATATCACGCCAGATATTGATCATAAGGACGCTGTAAATACCCAGATTTTTGTACTCTTCTTCATCTATGTTCAAATGTCAAAATGTACCAAATTCTTCCTTACTTCTTTCCTTGATCCTTGACTTGGTGCGGCGTGGGGTGCTTGAAGGTGTCGTCCACCATGTCCTCTTCTTCGCTGATGGAGTCTGTCAGCACCACGCCGGCGAGCCGCTTGGCGGGGGGGCCCAAGGAATGCGGATCGTCCGAATCATAATTCTCCAGCTCCGAAGACGCTAACGCCCCAGTTTTGACACTGAAAATAAATAAAGACTTCTAAATTACTAATCAACACCTTTACACCTAAGAATTCAGTGAAACCCGGATTTTACATCCCCGGATTTAACATTATCCCGTCAATTGCGTGTAATTATTTCAGTCCCGATATATTTTTGTCCGCCTCCGTGGTGTAATGGTTAGCGCGTTTAGCTACCATGCTGGAGGTCCCGGGTTCGATTCCTAGGGTGGTGATAGTAAATATTAGTGATTTTTCCCCACTACTATTTATTTAATATTACCCTGGACTGGTTCAGAAGCGCAAGAGTGATCACCTTGCCTTCATGTAAGTAATGATCAAGAAAACACTGCGTCAATTCGATGCAGTGTCCTATGCACCATTGGGTGCGGATAAGGGTTATAAGTAAGTAAGTAAGTAAAACATTATACATAATAATGTGCCATCACTGAGTTTTCTATCCCAGCACATTTTACAGTAATCACTTATAAAACTATATGAAAGAAAATTGTTAATGACATGCGTTCTAATACAACATGGCCGAATGATGCGATTTAAATCTATTCAGCGATCTATGCCCTTCCATTATGAATTTATGAATAACTCATTTATACTTAGCTTCTTTCTTTAAGTGACATTATAAATAATGGAAGCAGGTTGTACAACTTTATTGGATAATAATCAAAGTTTTTTTCACCAAAATAGATACATACGTGTTAAATTTTGTTTTATGTGTTTTTAAATGGTTTGCGAATTTTTGAAATAATGATGCCAGGTTGCAATTTAGAGAGTATCGGGTGGTCCGCCGTATGCATTTTCGAAAACATTCATGTGAGAGTACTAGGGATTAAAAAAATCATACCATAAAGTGAAAAAGTTAACATTTTTACAATTATATTAAGCAGATATTTAAAACATAATTAAATTAAAATACTTGAAAGCGGCCGGGTCAGGAGTCGTAATAATCATCGTGTACGTTTCGTATGCCTCCGTAGTGTAATGGTCAGCACGCTCGGCTACCGTTCTGCAGGTCCCGGGTTCGATTCCCAAGGGGGGCAAAATAAATATAAACGATTTTTTCACTGTTATATATATTCAATATTACCCTGGACTGGTACCTGAAGCGGAGGGCTGATCACCTTTCCTTCATGCGTAAACAATCAAGATAACACAGCGTTTATACGACGCAGTGCCCTATGCACCATTGGGGTGCGGATAAGGGTTTTATTATTTATTATATTATTATTATGTATGAGGAGATGCATGAATGAAGAAGAGGCAAAGATTGTGAAGTGGTGTAGCGTTCGATTCTCTCTGCCTATGCGAAGCGGCGTGATGGTCAGTCAGTTAAATGGATATTTAAAATTCTAATTACTAAAGTGTGACTACGGAGTTGCACCCTTGACGACATAAAATTGGCGTGGATTGAATAAAGGCTAGTAAAATTAGCTGCGTAAAAAGCGGGAAAATTTTTAGTGTAAATATTTTATACATAGGTTTTTATTTGCTATAACTGATTTCAGTGCACCATTCACTTTGTTCCCAGCATTCACTCTCCTTTCTATGTCTTTATCAATCTTTCCATCCCTAGAAAACATACTACCCAGATACACGAAATCATCTACCTGTTCCAAAATCTCTCCGTTTACCAATATTTCACATTCAGATCTGCATTCTTCTCTTTCAAAAACCATAATCTCGGATTTGCTAACATTCATCTATAAGTCACTTTCCTTGCACACATTATACACTTTTGTCACCAGAAGAAGACCGAGAAAAACATGGCACGATCAGGTATGCCAAATACTTGAAAGTGGTCAGGTTAGGAGTCGTAACAATCGGCGGGTATGTATGAGGAGATGCATGAACGTGGAAGAGGCAAAGAATGTTTACAAGGACAGAGTGGTGTCTCTGCCTGCCCCTGCGGTAAGCGGCGTGATGGTTAGTTTAGTTTAGTTTGGTGTAAATATTAGATAGATTTAAAGGATGCGCTTACTTGACAATTTGTCCTGGCATGGAGACTTTGGCCGATTCCATGTTTCTTGTCTGTCCGCTGCGAACACTATAAAATAAAGTCTACCATAGATTAGGGCACAAAACTTACGGCACTAAAGGATAATTAAAAAAATATAAACATATTATTATTGCAATTCTGATGAAGTTAAAAAGAGTTAAGAAAATAGTAAATAGTAGAAAATAGCAGTAAAAAATAGTAGTGTCCGCCTCCGTACGTAGTGGTCAGCACGCTCGGCTACCGTTCTGGAGGTCCCGGGTTCGATTCCCGAGGGGGGTAAAATAAATATAAGTGATTTTTTCACTGTAATATTTATTCAATATTACCATGGATTGGTGAACCATACCTGAAGCGGAGGGCTGATCACCTTTCCTTCATGTGTAAAAATGATCAAGATAACACTGCGTTTATATGACACAGTGCCCTATGCACCATTCGGGTGCGGATAAGGGTTTTATTATTTATTTTATTAAGAAAATAGTAACTAATATTTATTCAATATTACCCTGGACTGGTACCTGAAGCCCTCCACCTTTCCTTCAAATGTTAACGATCAAGATAAAACTGCGTTTTTATGATGCAGTGCCCTATGTACCATCGGGTGCAGATGGTGCATAGGGCACTGCATCACAGACGGGTTCAAAGAAGAAGAACAAGTATAGATAAAAATTATTTTAAAATGACAAGAAACATAATTAAAACTGTCTTTCTAACATCTTTATTATGTAATCCTTACCGAATAAAACTAAATTCAATTACGCATTCATAAAAAAAGTTATAATGTATTATTGACATATTTCTTCACAAATGCAAATGACAGCTGCTGTGGCGCAGTAGGGTAGAAGCTCGACTGTGAAACTGTCATCGCGGGCTCGGTTCCCGCCAATCGCAAAATGAATTCGAGAAATGTTTATTTTCAATTCATCTGTGTGCTTGTGATGTACTTTTCACATCTATATTCCATTTATTTGAAATATAATCCTACCTGCAGACAAGCCTCTAAAATAGTGACATTGAAGGCAAAAATAACATGCATTCAGAAAAAATTTATTTATTGTTGACATTCCTTTGGCTTGTTTTAATGCACATATCCATATCTATGCTCAGTATGTATGTACGTATATTTAAAGACAATAGATAATGATGTACTGTAAGAATAATCATGTACATACCACCATTCTATTGCGTGCTCTATGCTCTTAAAGTGAGCTGGTCTTCCTCTCAGAAAGCTCTGCATACTCGACAGAGAATCCATTGCAGTACCTAAGTAAACAAAAGGAAACACATACATACATAGTAACACTTAGATTTCCTATCGGTTTTGAAAACATAGAAATGATATACATACTACCATAACAAAGGTAAAAAAACTCCAGAGACACGCCACTATGTCGGGTCGTGGAAAGGGCGACAAACTAAGGATAAAAGCCTCGTATGAATCGTGCGATGGGTGTACAAGGTTTATAGATCATTGAGTGGATTTTTGTTTTTTCTAACTTAAAAAAAAAGATGTTTTATTTTAATCTGCGTTGGGAACAGTAGGGATAATCTAGTGTGGACTAATCAGGAACTTCTCAGCATTTACTCATTGCTGGAAGGAAACCACATAAAAATCCTAAGCAGAAGTCGGACTATTGACTGTCGTCAATAGAGCTTCGTTCCACTAGAAGAGGGTTTGGCATTTTATGTCCTAGCTTGATTTATGGTTCCAATGTCCTTAACTATTTTCATCCTGTATGATACCACCTCTCGAGACAGTTCTTTATGAACTATTATGAACCCGACGTCGGACGTGTACGCTCAATGAGCTGCTCTCCGGCGTTACCATTGCTCAGGGAAACGTCCTGCCCAATATCTTGGCCATGCTTCAGCCTGAGAAGGTGCAATAATACGTCTCCTCTTTCCTCCCCCCAGAGTCAGTCTTCTCGACACTCCGAGACCGATAGACAAGGTTTTTTTCAAATATTTTTTATCTATCATTATCAATGGGTCTCTTATGGTAGAGAAAGTCCAAAAGAAGTTTCTGAGGTATCTCTCTACATGAGAGAGTACGGCTATTATCCTTGGCTCTACCCGACCGAGTTTCTCCAGGGTATGCTTGGCTACAATAGTTTAGAGACTAGAAAGAATGTGTATTTGATTACGCATTTTTATTGATTGTTGCGCGGTATGATCGATAATCCTAAAATTATCCGGAACATTGGTCTGTATTTTCCCGATAGTTACCTAAGACAGCGTCGACATAGATTGTTTCACATTCTTATACACAGGACCAACCTACCGATGGTTATGCCTGTAGGAAGAGCTACCGCTACATTGAACAATATCTCATTGGATATTGATCTGTTCCATGTGTCTGAAGGAGTTTTCCGAAGCGGGATTCTTCTACACCTTTAGCAATAGTTCTTGCATATATTTTATTTTAATGTATACAATTTAAATTTTTAATAGTTTGTAGTGTATATATTAATTGAAATAAATAAATTAAAAATTAAATTGAAGTTTAATTGAATTGCATTGAATCAACGTTTGTGTAAGCGCCCTTGAGGTAGTATTTTACGAAAATAGCACTATATAAATTATCAAAAAGTTTTATTATTATACTATAAAATTTACTGCTTTTGTCTCAATCCTATGGATTAGTCTGCAGCAACAAATGACGCTTCCTTCGCCACTCCGGTCTATTCCGCAAAACCCTCTTCAGTTCCTCATACGTCGAACAGCCCATGTCCTCGTATATGTAAGTCGCAAAGATATTCACAGCGTGGGCGTCTACCGGCATTTGTTCCCTCAATAGTTCCCTCTATTATCAGGTGCAGGAAACCCTCCTGTCTCAACATTTGGCCTTCTTAATTAGATTATTTGTAGAACCTCGTCGTCGGAGATGTGGTCTCTCCAGGACATCTCTTCTTTCTCCTATAGGTCCACATCTCCACTATAAGATACAAAGTTGAATTTACCTTCAACGACATCTATGACTGCGAGCCCCAGGATGTTGAGGTACGTGTCGCTATGGGCTACTCGAACTGCAATAGCGCCCCCCATCGAGTGACCAATCAGGACAATGGGCGGCGGATTCTCTGGGTACAGATTATGCAGCACATTCGATATATCACTGTAAAAAAATACTTATTCAAACGTGCTCCATATGAGTAAAGGAGCAATACGATATCAACGATGGACCAAGAAAGAGTACAAACATACTACATAATTACATTACAATTAATACTTAATGTGGTTGATAATAGAAGCGGAGGAAGTCCGAGGAAAACCGATCGAGGAGGCATGATCAAAAAATTAAAATATTTGAAAGTGGTTAGGTCAGAAGTCGGAATAATCAGTGGGTACGTATGAGGTGACTCATGAATGTGGAAGAGGTGAATATTGTTTGCAAATATAGATTGGTTTGGTGTTCTATTCTCTCTTCCTACCCCGGCAGAGAGTTTTTTTTTTAAATAAGCATGTTTATCTAAGTATCCGATACATATAAAAAAATATATATATATTACATATACATACAAAAAACTCACACAGATAACGTATCCGCACTCAGATCGTCATTATTTTTAGTCTTTGTGTCGCCGTGCCCACGAAAATCAATGGCGACCACCTGGCAGTGGATCATATTTGTCACCTCTACCTGGAAAGCATACAAATGAAGAATGTGTTGTGTAATACCAACTATTTAAATATTATTTTTTTACATCTCATCAAAGATGAAGAAGAATATGGATTAATTAAAATGTAAATTACCAATACCAATAACCTTGTTTATTTTTGGATATATTACAAAAATTTTAAATGGAATTCTACCAACTGGCTGCAGTTACAATAAATAATGGTTTGATAATTGATTTAGTTTATTAATATCAGCTTCACAAATCTTTGAATCAAAGCTTCAAATCTTGGTCACAGCTGTCGTCAAGAAAAGGCGATTCAGTTGGCTCGGCCATGTACTCCGCATGCCTCCCGAGAGCCGCCATCAAACTTCCCTCTTTTGCAAGGCATCGGGCCTTGTTATGGCATTTTCAAACGAATTGGCATTCGTTTGAAAATGCCATAAAAAGGTGAAACAATTGTCACAAATCTTTAAAGCAAAGCTTCAAATCTTGGTCACAGCTGTCGTCAAGAAAAGGCGATTCAGTAGGCTTAGTGATGTACTCAAAAACCATTATTTAATTAATTTTACCAAACAAAAAGCAGGGTTAGCAGCACTTACGGCAAACTGTGACCAGGAGAGGGCGGAGTATCCTCCCCCGTGCAGGACGACCAGCCGGGGACGCTCCGGGATGTCGGGAGGGGCCGTGAGGTACACCCGGAAGGTCTCATCTCCCACCGGAATATCGCGGATCTCGTAGAAGTACTGCTTCCACGAAACGGGGGAGTAATCCTTCTTTCTCGATGCAGACTGGGAATTCCTACCAATTTATTATATATGTTCTAAAAGAAATTACAGGTACTGTCTCCATATACAGGAGAACCTCTCATAACGAGTAATTCGCACAGCGAGCAAAAAAAAAGGGGGCGAAATTCGGTGCCTTAACAAGCGACATTTTGCATAAGTTACAGAGTACACAGTTACAGAGAAAGTCTTTTTCACGAGTCCCTTTTTCACGAGATTTAATTGTGAGCCGGGACTTTCGTGCCAGTCAAAACCAAAAAATGTTTCGCTTAATGAGTAAGATTCTGGAACGAATTATGTTCGTTATGAGAGGTTCCACAGTACATTTAATTTATTTATATGTTGAATTTTACAAGGTTCATTTTGTAGAATTTCTTCATGGCTGTCGTTGTAATTCAGTACAAAATAATACATTAACATTTTTTCTAATTTGTAGAAATATTTGTATCAATACTTATTTATTAAAAATAAAATAAAATAATTTATTAATCAAACGTCAAAGCAAATGCAAGTCCAGAGTTTTCAACCTTTCTCAATAAAAACATAAAATGTATACATACTTCAGAGTCGCGAGAGATTTGGGTGGCCGAGGAGGTAATTTTGACTTGATCATCGTTCTTTGAAGCGCAGACATCGTTGACCGATGTGGTAGTTACCAAAAATAATACACTTTTTATTGTAAAAATACAACTATATTTTTCAGTTGTCAAATGAGTATTTTATGCAGTTTTCCTTATTAATAACCATGTTAATTTTGAATTTACCCGTAATTTATTTTTTTAAACATAATTTTAGTTTGTTTTAGAGTATCCGCGGGATATGACCGCTAATTTCCTTCAGATATGCACCAAAAACTGAAAGAAATGGAAACGTCAAACTCCGGCTCTATTGCATAGATGTTGTATGGGAAAGCAAAGATGGCGACATAATGATGAATTTGGTGTTCTATAAATTTGCAGTAGTATCTACCTCAAAGCGCAAATAGAAAACCCTAGACACTGGCTGAAACAACATAATGATGGAGGGCTATATAAACGAGAAGAAGAAGTAGAACCTACTTATTAATAACGACCTAAAGATCTATGGAATAAAATGTCAATCGGCTGTCAAATTCACGCATGGAAAAAATATTACAAATATTCTTAACCAAACTTTATTTAATGTTTCCTGATAATCGCAGTTAGAGTTTATTTATTACAGAAGAAAAATTAAGGATAAAATTTCACAATGGTGGTGAGTGATCACTCTTTAAATAATATGTTGATTGTCAAGCGGAATATCTATATTCTTAATATGTTTATGTTAGATGTTCGGATCTTAATGATAACTTACATCCGTATTATCAGCTTTTAATCTATATTTTTAAACTGCTTAACACAACAATCACGCCCTTTTATTGTTTCTCTTCATTATTTTAAATACACTTTATTTTGTAGTTTAGTCCTACAAGATTTTTTGTTAACACCGTACATAATGGAAAAACGATTTCAATTTCTGCAGATACAGAAATACTAAATCCGGGATTGAAGTCGTAATTTCATCTTAATCAAATTAGCTTCAACTGTTTCCTTACTTCTTGACGTTTTTTAACCTTAGAGATGGTGACTATATCACCACTCGGGATAGAATTTGCATCTGGTAGGGTTATATTTTAAGAGTTGACAAGTAATACCCCATTTCAGATTTAATTAGCGGGAAAAGGGAGATTTTTTTATAGAATTATTTAAAAAAATATATTTTCTTCTAAAAATCACCACACCCTCAGTTTCTAACTGCTGGCGGAAGAGCATTTCATGCCATCGGTTCTGCAACAGCAAATGCACGCTTTCCAAATTTAATGCACTGATTGCAGACTGGGAAGATCATTTTACTGGGAAGATCATTGTCGGTTCCCAGCTGTCGATCCATCTCTTTAGTGGTCTGCCTTGCAGCGCAATGTGCGGGAGTCTGGATGGTTCAATTCTCCTCACACGCGCACATTATTGTCTCCTTCGTTGCCTTCCCCACCTAGCGACATCTTGGATCTCGCATATTTTCCTTATCCTGGCATTCCTTATTTTATCTCGTAGACTCTTGCCAGATATGCTTCCTAGAGTCTTCATTTCTGACACTCTGTCTCTACGGTGTCCGCTCTAGTTTGGATCCCATATGTCATGATGGATCGCACACAAGTTTTGTAAACATTGATTTCGCTGCCAATCTTCATCTCAGGATTTTTCCATATAATGTATTTGCAATTTACAGAAAAAAGGGAAAATGAAGGTTAGCAAGCTAAAGCACAGCAATCAAGTAATTACAAAATTGAAGAAGCAAGGTAAAATCAAAACGCAGAGGCACAGGAAAAGGAAGATCATTAATCGGCCACCCAAAGCTCTCCAGCCCGGAGGTTCGCAGCAGCAGTACAGCGACGATGAGTCCCTCCAGGGCTCCGATATGATGGACATGATGGAGGACGAGGATTTGGATTATCTAATGAAATCGGCGGGAAAAGTTCAAACTAATGGCTTTGAAAAAAGGTACGCAGAATTACTCTCTTATTTTCTACTTTTATATATTTTTTTTACAAAAATGTTAGTAATATTAGCACATGGGCAGTCTGAAAAGTTTCCGACCTCAACATGAAGATGGCACTCGTTGTCAATAAAAATTTGAGCATGTGTTTGGACATGTTTTAAAAGGTACTCATCAAAATTTCCACCACTTATTTTTTGACAGTTGTTTGAATGAGTCGCCGTGAGCGTTTTTTCAAAAATGTAAAAATTGTGTATCGAGCAGTCATTAAATATTTGTTTTTGAAAGGCAACACGTCTATGCAAATTAAAGACGAGTTAGACGCTGTGTACGGAGACTCTTTTCCATTATTTACCACTGTAAAATTTTGGGCAGCAGAATTTAAACGTGGACGTACCAGCTAAATGATTATGAACATTTGGGAAAGCCAAAAACTGCAACCACTGACCATAAAATTGCTCAAGTTTATCAAACGGTGTTGGAAACCCGTCAGATTAAGGTTAAAAATATAGCAGAGTCTATGAAGATGTCGAAAAAACGTGTTTGTTGCATACTTAATCAAGATTTAGGGATGAGAATGCTGTCCGCGCGGTGGCTGCCGCGTTTGCTCACTCCGGACCAAAAACACGTTCCAATGAATGTTTGCACCGCTCTGTTGACGCAATTTAGGCGCAACGGGTCAGACTTTTTGGCACCAAATAATAACTGTAGATGAAATTGGATACACCATGCTACTCCAAAACAAAAATACAGTACAAACAGTGGACTGCGAAGGGGGTATCGGCCCCAAAAAGGCAAAAACTGTTCTTCCGGCTGGGAAAGTGATGGCGACTGTTTTCTGGGATAGTCAAGGAGTTATTTTCATAGATTACCTAGAAAAAGAATAAAAACTATTACAGGAGCATACTTTGCATCATTACTCGATAAGTTGAATACAGAAGTTACGGAAAAATGGCCACATTTGCAGAAGAAAAAAATTATGTTTCATCAAGAAAATGCGCCTTCTCACACCTTGCTTGCTATGGCAAAAATTCACAAATTACGATTTGAATTACTTGACCACCCTCCTTACTCACCAGATCTAGCCCCGAGCGACTTTTCTTTGTTCTCTAAGCTAAAAATTACGCTCGGAGGACTGAGATTTTCATCGAATAAGGAGGCCATCACCTTCGAAAATGACTATTTTGCAGGGAAAGACGCCAACTACTATTTGGACGGGTTGAAGAGATGTGAGCATCGCTGGGAGAAGTGTATATATGTAAAAGGTGTTTATGTAGAAAAATAAAAATAAATTTGATGAAAAAACCCTTGGATCATTGTTAGGTCTGAAACTTTTCAGACAACCCTCGTATATAACCACTCACCGAGATTTTTATGTCTACCGGTTTCGAGACTTACCCGTCTCTTCGTCAGGACAATCACTACCACAGCATGCAAACAATAGCACACGTCACAACCATAGCACTATTCACACACTTACAACTACGTAGTTGTAAGCATAAAAGACGGGTACGTCTCGAAACCGGTAGACGTAAAAATCTCGGTGAGTGGTTATATACTAATTTTATTAACATTTTTGTAAAAAAATCATCATCATCATCTTCTAAAGGCAGCGCCTTGTTGTGTCAGCCACTTGTCTCTGTCAGTCGCCATCCTCTTGAGCTGCGAATAGGAGGAGACGTCCATGAGCCGCTTCAAATCCTGGAAGTATGAAGTTCTTGGGCGGCCTCTTGTTCGTTTTCCCAAGATTCTTCCTTCGAAGATGTTGCTAAGAAAGGTGCTATGTCTAATTGAGTGCCCTATTAGCTTGGCCTTCCTCTTCAAAATATGATTTATAAGCTCTCTTCTTTCTTTTACGTCCTGCAACACCTTTTCGTTGGACTTCCTTACGACCCATGATGTTTTGGTCATCTTCCTCCAAACCCACATCTCAAATGCTTCGAGCCGGTCTTTTTCGTACTTTTGGATGGTCCAGGTTTCACACCCATACAGCAAAACACTCCAAACAAAAGCCTTTATGAATCCGTTTCTTACTTCAATTTTTAAATGTTTGTTTGATAGGAGGCTGTACTTAAAAAAATAAATAAGTAAAAATGACTAACCACAAAGTAAATGCTTTAAATATTAATAATATTGAGAATAAAAAAAATTCATCATTAATAATAAACAAAACCATATCACAGAGTACTAAATATTATTGCTTAAAATGCAAAATGCAAAATGCAATACAAATTGAATTTCAAAAATAAAATAAAATACAATTGGCCGTTGAATATTTAAAAGCATTTTTTTCTGGATCGAGTTAAAATAATTAATATGCCAATACACACCATGACAGATTAAAAATTCCTAGGTAGGTACTGGTAAAAAAAATATCAATTACTTATCAATATACCAGCTCCTAGATAAATATATGTTACCATTTAAAAAAAATCCAATTTGAAGTTAATATGTAGTATATAACTCGTATAGGTTTTGAATCCAAGAAACATCATTGCCATTTATATTAATAATAATAATATGGGTAGGACAATCACTAACATAGCATGCAAACAATACTACCCTTCACCACCATAGCACCATTTACACACTCAAAACTGCACAAAATGTCTAACACATGCGATTTTTGGTCGACCCGAAGACCAACATGCACTAGAGTTTTCAATACAGACATGCGTTACGAGCCGAGGTTAAACGTACATGGTGGTGAAGGGTAGTATTGTTTGTATGCTGTGTTAGTGATTGTCCTGACGAAGAGACGGATACGTCTCGAAACCGGTAGACGTAAAAATCTCGGTGAGTGGTTATATACTAATTTTATTAACATTTTTGTAAAAAAATGAATTGTTTGATTGCATCTACCAGGAAATTAGGAAAGAAAAGGAAAGCTGAGGATGCAGATGAAGAAGAAGAATTAGAAGTCGGGTATGAGAAGATAGATAGACCTATTGTTCTGAATAAGAAGAGAAAACAGCTACTACCCATTAAAACTAAATTTGGATTTCAAACACGTGAACTTGATGATGAAGGTAAATATTTTTTTTTATATAATCCAAGCGAAGCAGTATTTCTGTCCGCCTCTGTGGGTGAAATGTTAAAAATCCTTGTTCACAAATCTGGGTTTTTCCACTTAGGAGTTATTTTTACATTTTTGACATATCAACATAAATGAAGAAGCATATGGGAGTCGCTTGACGCTTTTTATTGGAATTTATTGGAAATTCTTTTATAGATGTCCAAATTTTATCTTTTAATTTTATTTTTGAAATTTGTCAAATATCCCTATTTTACAAGGCATCAGGTTTCTGCTGCCCATGATCTTCCCTGCTGATAATATGTCCGCAGTTCTTGTCCTAGAGAGCGCGGGCTCAACTCGGGGGGGGGGGGAGGGGGTCATGAAGAGAGCTAACAGCCTACAGAAGTAGCCTAGAGGGAAATTGCTAATTTGTTATGCTCATATAAGTATTATTGTTATTTTGATTATTTAAAATACACTTTGTCTTGTTATAGATAGGGAACCAAAACGTATTGCCAAGGGCTGGTCGGAAGATGAACAGATGGAAGATGAGTTGGAGATGGAGAATGGCGAATCTGCTGATGAAGTGATCGATAAAAACGAAGCTCCGTTGATTGATACCAGAAAACCTTTATCCACAGCGGAAATATTCGTTGCACGGCATGAGGAACTGCAGAATAAAAAGTTTAAAATCGGAGTGCTCTGTTCTGGGATCTTGGAGAATCCCGAAAATAAGGTTGTTTTCATAATTTCTCACTCACCTCACACGCACACCACACATCTATCTCTTCTTCTTCTATGCGTGTCATGTCAGGTTTCACTGACGTTGATTATCACTTGAGATTAATTGTCCTTGTCTCGGGTAGCTTCAAGCAGCGCCTATATGGTTCTGATCCCCATCCAATCTCTGTTCCAGAGCCAGGAGATCTGCCCACACCTCGTTAATATTCCATTTTGCCTTTCACAATACATTATATTGAATATCAAAGAAATAAAAGTGAAAAATATGTATCCAAAATTACAAATTAAGTAAATTGTAAATTATTACACTGGTATATTGATAATAGCCATTTTTACTGATTTAAAACATGAAACGTGTGCTTTAATTGACAGATAAAGAAAGAGAAGATTATATCCAAGTTATACTCTTAATAAACATATACATTGAAACCTCTTATAACGAGCATATTTATTCCAGAATCTTACTTGTTAAGTGAAACATTTGTTTTTACGGTCGGGAGCCGAGCTCACAAGTGAATGTCGTGAACAAGGGACTTGCTTTTTTTTTATTTCTTATTTTTATTTATTTCTTAAGTTAGCTTATATTAAACTAATATAAACTATTATATACATTTACATAATCTTTATATATTTACATTTCCTTACAGTAACTTAGACATTTATTTTTAAATTCTTTCAGACACTTTTCATTCTTCATACATTCAGGCATCTCATCATACATTTTTAAACCCTTATACATCGAGCAATTTTGCGACTCAGCTCTTTTCAATAATGGTAGTCTTATTTTATCCTTTTGTCTAGTAGCATATTCATGACAATTTTTGTTTAAGACAACTTTATCCTTAAAATATTTTGGTAATTTATCGTGAAAAAATTTATGTATAAATATCAACATATTAAATTTAAGTCTTCTTCTTATAGATAACCATTTTAGTTCATCTCTCATTTTTTTTACATTGCTATATTTATTTTTCTTAAGAACTATTCTCATCGCTTTATTTTGTATAATTTCTAGTTTATTTAAATTTCCTTCGTTTGCTAAAAATAATATTGTTGAGCAGTAATCTATATGTGGAAGAATGATTGTTTTGTAAATTAGTTCTGCAGTATCTTTATTTAATTTATTCCTTAATCTACTAAGGAAAAATATTTTTTTTGATATTTTTTTATTAACGTGTTCAAAATTTGCATTTAATGTCAATTTTGAATCTAGTATTATGCCCAAATATTTCATTTCATCAACCTTTTCTATGGTTGATGAAATCTTAATGAAATATCTCTATGAATGTGGTGAACAAGGGACTTGCTTTTTCTCTGTAACTCATATAAGAATTACTATTCTATTATTAAGTGGAATCTCTTATAACGAATTACTCGTTATAAGAGATTCCACTGTATTTGAAATAAAAATATAAATTATTTGAACATAAAATATTGTCATTTAGCTGGAGTATCTAAATTTAATTTACTAATGTTAGTTCGAGTAATTTGAAGTTATGTTTTCTTTAAAGACGGATAACTTTTTTGGACTCCTCAATTTCTTAGATGAAAAATCCAAAGCCGGAAACGAGAACCTACTCACCGTAAGAAAGTTGTCTGCCATCTCCTTATTAGAAGTGTTCAAGGATATTTTGCCAGATTACCAAATATCACAACAGGATTTCGGAGACACAAAATGTAAGTTTTCAATATTATAATTATCAGTAACACTCTCCCTATCATTCATCGTTCACTTTGTGTAATACCACTTTAAAAAAAAAAAAACAAATTCGTGACTACTGGCTTCGGAATAATCATTCCGTCAGGTCATTAAAATGAAATTGTTACGGTCTGACATTATACAAAAATAAAATTTTGAAAGAGAAAGAATATGAATGAATTACAATGGGAATATTTCATTTGGGAACCTAACCTAACGACATCTTCAAACTCGCATATTTCTCTTATCTAGTGTTCCTTTTATCCGTCTCCGTGGTGTAATGGTTAGCGTGTTTAGCTACCATGCTGGAGGTCCCGGGTTCAATTCCCAGGGGGGGTGAAAATAAATAATAGTGATTTTTCACTATAATATTTATTTAATACCACCCTGGACTGATCCCTGAAGCGCAATAGTGATCACCTTGCCTTCATGTAACTAACGATTAAGATTACACTGCGTCATGTAACGATCAAGATAACACTGCGTCAATACTGAAGATTACACTAGTCAATGCAGTGCCCTATGCACCATTGGGTGCGAATAAGGGCTTTAGAAGAAGTGTTCCTTGAGCTATCTATGTATCTAAGGAGAGAATATTTTCCATTTCTAAATCCAAGAATCTGTAGTGCACAACTCTTGCCTGCCGTCATATAAATATTGATCAAGTTAACACTGTATCGATTATGCACCATCTGATTGTGCGGATAGAGGTCAAAGAAGGAAAAAAAGTTGAAATGAAAACCTGCCGGGTACCACGATATGGACAATCACTCGGGAAAAACCTTGTCTGTCCTGGGCAGCACATCCAGCACCTCCAGCTCCTCCACACCTCTCATCTCGGTCCACTCTGGAATGTACCCAAGCCAGGAGAGTTGCTTTCTTCCAACCCCTCTGCGACCCTCGATCTTCCCTTTTATGACCAGCTGTAGGATGGCATACTTTTCACCTCTCATTATGTGACCAAAATACCAAGTTTTATGGAGCTTCATTGTTGTTCGACAACAATTCTCTCTGCATTTGCTCTATGTAAACTGTTCATATTTTTTCAGTAAAAAAGGATACATTGATACTCCATAAGTATGAGGCTTCTCTTCTCGCCCATTACAAGAGATACTTGCAGAGGTTGGAGAAAATGGCATCCATTCTTGTGAAGAAGAAAGGCGATGCTCGTAAGGTGGACGCTGGAAAGATGAAACTCGGCCATATAGCTGTTACCTGCCTTTGTGACTTACTCGTTTCCCATTCCTATTTCAACTACTCCTCAAATATCGGCCAAATGTTGGTTCCGTTCCTGAATAACAAGGACGCTTCCGTGAGAATTATTGTCAACGAATGCTTCAAAACCGTTTTCAAAGCCGATAAGAAAGGAGTGATATCTTTAATGGTAAGATAACAATTTTTTTTTTTTTTAAAAAGTACTTTATAATATGTTTTTGTCCGCCTCTGAAGTGTAATGGTCAGCACGCTCGCCTACCGTTCTGGCGGTTCCAGGGTTTGATTCCCAAGGGGGGGGGTCAGATAAATATAAAAGATTTTTCACGTTTATTCAATATTCCCCTGGACTGGTACTTGAAGCAGAGGGTTGATCACCTTTGCTTCGTGTGTTAACGATCAAGATAAAACTGCGTTTATATGATGCAGTGCCCTATGCACCATTGGGGTTCGGATAAGGGTTTGCACGAATGAATGAATTTGAATATGTCAAAATGAAATGTCTATGATTTATTGATACTTTTTTCTTTGTTTGTAGCTTGTTAGAAAAATAAACCAGCTGGTGAAAAATCAATCGAACGACGTACACTGCGAAGTATTGAATTGCCTCTTGTCACTCCGGATAAAGGATATCAATTTGGATGATGAAAAGAAACTAGAAATGAAACAAAAAAAGCAGATCTCTCACAAACAGAGGCTTATTAGTATGTCAAAGAAAGAGAGAAAGGTATATTTCATTAGTACTGCTTGTGATGCAATATCTCATAATACACTTAATACATAATACACAACTGCATAATAAGGGTGGTATAAACATAATTTTTAAATATTAACAATTCTATTGAATATAGCCCTTTTTGCTTCGCCTCTAAAAAATGTGTTATACATTTTTTAGAGGGCACGCTCGGCTACCGTTCTGGAGGTCCCGGGTTCGATTCCTAGGGGGGTTTCGAATAAATATAAGTGATTTTTTGTTAACGATCAAGATAACACTGCGTTTATATGAAGCGTGGCCTATGCACCATTGGGGTGCGGATAAAGGGTTGTTCTGTGAATTTTTTGATCACCCTGTGTTTGTTTATAGAGAAATAAAAAACTACAAGAGCTGGAAAAAGAGATGTTGGAAACTAAGGCTGAAGAAAATAAGCAAACTAAGCAGCAGAATCTTACGGAAATTGTTAAAGTTGTTTTTACAATTTATTTCCGGATTTTAAAAAGATCTCCAAATTCCAGACTTCTTGGAGCGACGCTGGAAGGCCTTTCCAAGTATGTATCCAAGCTCATTGAATAGTGATCACATTATTGGGTAATAAAGGCTGTTTCAGACTGTTTTTCGCTTTTGAAACTTAAAAATAAAATGTAATTTATATTTGAAGCTCTAACTTTGTGATTTTCCTTTGTTGATTTTCCTTAGCTTTGTTTTAAAATCACTATAAATATTTTATTATAACTTAATTATAATGTCTACCGGTTTCGTAGCTAACCGCTTCTTTATCAAGACTGATTAATACTAAAACACTATCTACTGAAACAATATTCAAAATATTTTGACGGTTAGGGAAAGAAGCTTAGGTAGATCTCAAGTGGCTTTATTTTTTTCGTGTTGATTGGCAGTCACAGTCAAAAGGGATCAGGGATGATGAGTGATTGGAAACATATTTAATAACGGACTTTTAGCAAAATCATTTACTTGTGTATTTATTAGTTGTAAATTATTATTGATTGCCTTTTTAATTTCTAATATTTCTCAGTAATTATAATTCTCAATGATTATTTTCTATTAAGTGATTGGCAAATTCAGAATAATTATTATTATTGAAGCATCTTGTATGCTCTTTACATCGGATGTTAAAATTTCAAGATGTTTTTCTCATATATAGGCTGGGGCACGATGAGCACTGTAAGGAAAAAAATCCTCATTTATTATGTTTATCGACTTTATCTATATTAATTCTTAATGATTTATTGAAACTATTATTAGTATAAAAGGCGGGTTTTAAATTTTTGGGGAGTGTATCTGAAATATTGTTAGCTAATTTTTTTATATATAACCATATCCGCTCCCTAGGTGGAGCTTATGGAGTCCACAAACTGTCTCCAGGCTTTTCTGTCAGCTGCCAGGTCCCTTGCATCCTCCCAAGTCAGATCCGCGTCCCGAAGTTCTGACGAGAACTGCCGACGAATTGTCAGCAGTGGTCGTCCTG
This sequence comes from Brachycentrus maculatus, assembly GCF_059751285.1. Lineage (NCBI taxonomy): Eukaryota > Metazoa > Arthropoda > Insecta > Trichoptera > Brachycentridae > Brachycentrus > Brachycentrus maculatus. Next base: position 342,165 of record NW_028281149.1, read on the forward strand.
GGCGGCGCGAACCTGATGCCTTGTAAAAGAGGCAAGCTTGATTAAGGCTCTCAGGAGGCATGCGGAGTACATGGCCAAGCCAACTGAATCGCCTTTTCTTGACGACAGTTGTGACCAAGATTTGCTGCGTCCTACGCCTTATCTCTTCATTCCTCACAAAGTCAAACCACCGCACGCCTAAGATTCTCCGCAATCACCTATTCTCAAAGCTTAGTACACGGCTGCTCTGGGCCCTTGCAAGGTGCCATGTTTCACAGCCGTATAAGAGACCAGGAGCAATGCAGGCATTGTATAGGCGGCATTTGGTTTTCACCGAGTATAAATCCGATCTCCAGACAGCCTTCATACTGTTAAATGCGGACCCAGCGAGTCCTAATCGCACTCCCAGTTCCTTTTTAAGGCTGCCATTTTCAGTCGCGTACACTCCCAAGTACTTGAAACTCTCGACCCTTTGGATGCGCTGGTTACTCAACATCAAGGGTTGTTGGGCATCTAGGCATGAACTGTTGCACAACACATGGGTTTTTGCAACATTTTTTAAATTTTTAAATTTTTTGCAATTTTTTTATCAACTTATAATATTCTTCTTCACTGTAAATTTTCATTTAAATCAGTTGGTTCACAAGAATATAAATATGTGTTTCTAATATTTGATTTTAGTTTTTTATTTAAAATATAATCGATTAGTTTACTATTGTAACCATTATTTATCGCGATTTGTTTAATATGTATGTAGTTGTAAGTTCTTTATTATAACTGTAAGGGGATAATAGAACATTAATTGATCTATGGATCATGGAGTGGAATGCGGAATGTTTACGTGTTAAGGGATGGTTAGAGGAATTATGTATTATTGTATCTGTATACGTTGGTTTGCGCTAGATGTCAAATTCTATTTTTTTGTTAACTATAGTTAACTTGAGTCACTTGGACGTTAACACATGTATTTTTTTCAGATTTGCCCATGTCATGAATTTGGAGTACTTCTCTGATCTAGTTAATTTATTGGATAAGCTCCTGGAAGATGAAGACCTCGGTTACAGGGAACAACTTCACTGCGTCGAAACTGTCTTCACCATTCTCTCCGGACAGGGGGACATCCTGAATATTGATCCGTCCAGATTTTATTCTCACTTGTACAGGAATCTGCTCAAAATCCACGCTGGTAAGTAGATTGATAACAACGACATTTTGACTGTGTCCAAATACTTGTTCACAAATATGGATTATCTCCAATGGATCATTGTCAGACAGGAGGAATATCTAATTTAACATACTCAACCTATGAAGGATTGTATGAGACTCGTTTTGTGTGTATCAATATTTTCATTCATCATTTTCTTTTGGAAAATTCGCCTTCGTAAATACGTTGTTTTCGTAAGTTGGTAATGAATGAAGTCACAGGAACGATGAAAATGATAAACTTATTTTAATATCGGTAACATTGCTAAATTATTGACGGCTCTATTTGTTGATGTCGATGGTCTACCCTAACCCCCCCTCCCCTCATATTTGTATTACACAAATAGTAGTGTAGTGGTAAACAAACAATCCGCACTACTACTATAACAGCTCTAAAAACCATATGACGTCATAAAACGTTAGATGACGGAAATTTGATGACGTATGCGAACGCACGTTTTTTGTTTTATTCAAATATCGAATGTTTAAACCTTAATATATCCTTTTGTTCAATACAGATTTCAATAAGAATGTTATCAATAGTCTTGTGATTTTTCATATTAATTTATTAGCCAATAAACCAACATCGTGACAAAAATCTATTATAGGAGTTATTTCATATTATTTTTTAACATCTCAACATACGTTAAGAAGAATATGGAAGTCTGGGCATTTACGGGGTTAATAATCCGGGTTTTAGGATCTTGCATACATCGAGATAAAAATGTCTACTAAATAAAAGTCTTCCTCATCCCACCATAGATGGCTATTGTGTACTCGCACATACTGTGTTATGAGTTTGATCAATATATCTCTTTGTTTAAAAAAATTGAGTAGTGTGGTTGTCAATCATGGGTAGAATTCTACCAATTGGTGAATGTTACATGTGTGTAAAGTGATCACTTAAACCAATCTATGATGGTCGTAAGGCCCTTAAATTCTCAGACCATATTCTTCTTCATCTATGTTGAGTGTCAAAAAATAAGATTCATTATAAACTAACCATCACGATATAGACATCTAAAACATAGATGATGAAGAATATGGAAGTCTGGGTTATTACAGGGCTTATATTTTTAAGACCTGTCATAGGCTGATAAAGTGATCTCTTTTTACACACATATAACATTCACTATTCTACCACAGTAGTAAAATTTTTGGAACTCATACATATATCAACAATCTCATGTCACTTCATGATTGAGTTCACTGGTCGGTTGGCTTGAGAATCATGGGTAGAACGGTGAATGTTAAAGTGATCAAGTGATCTGGTTAAGTAACCAGCCTATGACTAGTCATAAGCCCTGTTAATCCCCAGACATCTACATTTTACACTAAATTATCAATTGAATCCCAGAATGTGGGGACAAAGATTTGAACTCACTTAAAATATTGTGTTTTACATTTTGTTTGTGATTTATATTTGACCACATACGTTTACACATTTCGGACTGGTGTTTTTCACACGTGCGGACCGCTGGCGATGGGATTTGATAATTATGTACCCATAGTTAAGACCTTAACAAATATATTGGTACATAATATTCATATAAAAACATTACATATGTATTTTATTCATTTCTGATTTTTAAATGAGGCCTAAGGTAAAAATACCCTTCCCGTCCTTAAGCATCAATCGACCGAACGGATAAAAACACTTTTTCCATCTGAAGTGTGTTTCCTGACTTGTAATGGATCATTTGCCCAATTATTGGTTCTTCTTCTCCGTCTTATTCCTCATTACTGAGGGTTGTGACCCTTGGGAAGCAATGACTCTTCTCCGGTTATCCCTTGACTGCGCTGCACGTAGCGCTCCAACCACCGAGGTGCCTGCTGCTGCCTTAATTTGGTCGGTCCATCGTGTAGGGCATGGGTGGCCAACCTTTTCAGCAGCCGGGCCAGTTTTTAAAAATGACATTTTACAGCGGGCCGTAAAATAAAATTTCTTCTATTATTCAAAGCAAAGCAATTTTAAAAAAAAAATTATTTTAAGATACAATGAAAATAAGAATCAAACATATTTATTAAATTAGAGTTAGGCAATACGAAAAATAATCAGAAAACTTATCAGTTTTTCTGTTACTCTTATCTTGTTTGGTCCAACGTCTTTACTACTTGACGCCATTATATGGGTCTTGAAATTATCACGATAGTGAAATACTTCCATATACGGGATATCATACGAACTATGCACGATAGATTGTTCTTTTGGTGGTTTTATGTATACTTAAAGGAAAAATATGTGAAATGCTCCGCGGGCCGTAAGTCGACACCCGGTAGGCCGCGGGTTGGCCACCCTTGGTGTAGGGGATCTCCCTCTCCCTCTCTTCCCCTCCAGGCTACCGATTGAATACAGTGGCTGAAGTATGTTTAGGAAATGCTGCAATGTATGTTTTGTTCGTTTCAGGTAAGAATCACTCTGATCTCATTATTATATTGAGAGCCGTGACGAGTGTGTTGATCAAGAGGAGGAAGAAAGTTTCTCAGCAAATATTGCTGGCGTTCTTAAAGCGCATCGGGACCCTCAGTACACAGGTCCTGCACAATGGGACACTCGGATGTCTAGGAATAATCAAAACAGTTATGCAGGTAACATATTTTGATTGGCTATAGCACAATTAAGGCGTAGGACGCAGCAGGACACCGAGTTTCTCCAGGGTATGCTTGGCTACAATAGTTTAGAGACTAGAAGGAATGTGTATTTGATTACGCATTTTTATCCATTGTTGTGCGGTATGATCGATAATCCTGAAATTATCCATAACATTGGTCTGTATGTTCCCGATAGTTACCTAAGACAGCGTCGACATAGATTGTTTCACATTCCTATACACAGGACCAACCTGCCGATGGTTATGCCTGTAGAAAGAGCTACCGCTATGTTGAACAATATCTCATTGGATATTGATCCGTTCCATGTGTCTGAAGGAGTTTTCCGAAGCGGGATTCTTCTACACCTTTAGCAATAGTATTCTTGCTTATTTTCAATTTTTGTTAATGTATACAATTTAAATTTAAGTTTATAATGTGTATATTAACTATAAATAAATAAATTGAATTGAAAAGCAAATCATGGTCACAACTGTCGTTAAGAAAAGGCGATTCAGTTGGCTTGGCCATGTACTCCGCATGCCTGAGAGCCGCCATCAAGCTCTCTTTTACAAGGCATCGGGTTTGCGCCGCCCAGGAAGACCACTGCTGACAATTTGTCCGCAGTTCTTGCCGAATTCTTGTCTTGAATTTCGGGATGCGATTTCTTGAATGTTTTTCGCAGATACTTTGTGGCACATTGTATAAACTTTATAAAATAAAACAACTTTGTTTTTAACCACATTTTTTTTCACCAACCGGTTTTGACAAGTACATGTTTAACCCTGATGATGACAAGGTTCTTGTCGAAACCGGTTCAAGAAAATAATGTACTCATAAAAAAGTGGTTAGCATAAAGTTGTTTTATTTTATAAAGTTTATAAAATGTGCCACAAAGTATCTGCGAAAAACATTCAAGAAATCTTAATTTCTAAATAGTCACTAATCATTTATTCCTCTATACATCGTATGTCAACTGCTATAGTATAGGCAATTTTAAAAGCAACCACTCGTTGACAGGCGCCGTGGTTTTGTCAGGTGGACTTGAAATCCAGTGTTGTGGTTTTTCAAGGTTCTTGTCGAAACCGGTTGGAGAAAAAAAAAGTACCAATAAAAAAGTGGTTAAAAACAAAGTTGTTTATTTTATAAAGTAAATGAAACGACGGTTAAATATTTGCGCAGCAATCAAAACAGAGTGACATCCTTCTGGAGCTGGACCAAGAGCTGGGTTCGGGGCAGTACGACGCCGCGCTGATGGAGCCCGAGTACTGCAATGCGGCCGCCACCTCGCTGTATGAGCTGTCTATCCTCCGCAAGCACTTCCACCCCAGCGTGAGGCAGGTGGCGCTGCACATCATGCACGGCATACCCACCACCGGGGAGGGCAGTCTTCCACACGATATCGGCAAATTGTGAGTAGCTCTGACTAACTAACCATCACCGTAGAAAGTTTTATATTTTATATTCTGCTGTGTTAGTTTTGCGTAATCTTGTGTTTCAATCTTGTTAACCTTAATCCTATTTCCTAAAATGAGAATAAGAAATTAATCATCAGGAATAGAAATTAATCAAGCGCTCCAATCACCGAAGTGCCAGCTGCTGTCTTAACTTGATCGGTGGTAAATCTTCCTCTCCCTCTCTTCCCCTCCAAGCTTTCGATCACATCCAGTCATTCCAGGCTATCCTCATAGCAACGCGCAACATATCCAAAGAATTGAAAAATCCGTCGTGTACAGACATTGGCTAGAGTCAAGTTAATTTACTATTAACACGTTGACTGTCACGGAAATTTTCAGAACTCCAGTCTAAAAAGCCTATTTCATTTAATCATATTATACAAAAGCTTTAATGATAGTACATAATTATATTTTCTGTTCATTTATTAATAGATTTTCTGTTTATGTAAGCCAGCATTGATTTTTTGTTCTCTTCTCATGCGCCATCTAAACATATTAGCACTGATGGAACTCTATTGTACTAGGAATTTTATTGTAGCTGCACGTATATGGCAAGTAAACGCAGTGCGAGATAACTCGTATTCGGAGTTAGGACGCCAAGAACGCAATCTACAAATTATCTCATAGTTTCTCCCATACACCATTCTGTGTAAAAATAAGAGTCCCTTATTTTTTTGTGCAATTTTTATTTTAGATCTGGCGAGCAGCTGTTTGAGTCGTACAACGGTTCCCAGATGGCGTTCAAACCCTCCATTCCGGTTCCCAAGAAGGTCCAGCCCAAGTCTCGCCCCACCAGACACTCCTTCACTCATCCCAACTTTGAGGAATACTGCAAAGTGACTGCTAATAAACCTTCACATGGCTCCTTCAACTTCCAGAAGAAATTTGTGTACACCGGCAAACCATTTTAGATTATAATATACGTATTATGTATTTTTTTTAATCCATGAATAAAACACCTGACATCATTTGAAAATTATTTATTTTTACAAATTGGCCCCTTGACTGAATTGAATTGAAGTGGTACATCATGAGTAGTCCAGTTTAGTGGTGTGTTTAGACTGCTACTTAGTGATATCGATATCACCATGTCAAGATACTAGTATACGCTTCCTGTTACCAGATACTAGCCTGCTAACCAGACTCGTTCATGCTCCTCGTATCTCGTACACCGCCTTGGTACGCGATACCCAAAATTATTTAATATCGCAATATCTGTGATACTTCATATCTCCGCGTATTTCCGAACCCGGTGAGTCCTGAGCCGAGTGATATTTAACACGCCATGACTGACATCGACATGTGTATTTGTCTCTTTTCATCATCACAATGCAAAACGACTGACCGGCAAGTCATTGATAAGCTAAAATTAGTTTTATGTTTTATGAGTGACAATGTTATCGCTGGTTATATTGGTTTGAAACAGATTTGTGAGATTCGACTAGTGGCTAGTGCCTAGTATATAGTACGTATTACAGCTCCATACAAGTATCTTGATATAATGATCTCTTGACGTATCATAGTATTTGTACCTGTGACTGATAGACTAGGGACACCTTTAGTCCAGTTGCCAATCACATTAATTTAAAAAAAAAAAATTTTAGCTCATTGCGCCAATCGGTAGAATATTAAAAATACTTATGTCCATATTTAACAAAATCGAATAGAAAAATCAATACTCTTGCAAAACTGGCTATGCTGATCGACTGTTCACTTTCTAAAATCTCTCAAAAAAGCTGAAATCGGTAGAAGATTTAATGTTCTACCCATTGCCGCCATTGGCTAAAAAAAAAAAAATTTTACACAAAGTGTTGTTACCGACATTATCACACTGGTCAATTTATTTTGAGAAGAATCTGAAATTCTAAACACATCCGTAAAACTGGTAAAGGCACTTGAAGAAGCTGCTATGGTGTTGGTGAACAGTGTTATTCTAATAGTGCCATGGTTGCCCTGAAAAGGGACAAGTTTATTTAGAAACGGATGGATAAAAGAGTCAGTAAGTAATTATATAATGTAGTAGAAGCCGGACATAACGCGTCTTTGATAATGCTTATTCGGATATACCCGAGGTCTTTTTTTTTTTGCCAATTTTTGTTTTATCTGCCTTACCTTTGCGTTTGGGTTTATTAAAAAAAAGTAGGTTAACAATCATCAGGAAACCTCTCATAATGATCAAAAAAATGTGAAAAAGTTGCTCCCTTAACTAGTGACATTTCGCATAACAAGTTACAGACAAAAGGCAAGTCCCATTTTCACGGCATTCCTTTGTGAGCCGGGACTTTCGCGACAGTTAAAACAAAAAATGCTTCGCGTAACGAGTAAGGTTCTGATAAGAGTAACAAATTATGCTCGTTATGAGAGGTTCCACTGTCCTTATTTACAATGAATCAGGCAATTTTTTAAATCAAAAGACCCATTGCAAGTCAGAGGTTCTCAACATAAAATTTCACGGGATAATTGTTTATAATAATAGTTTATTGAATATTTTTACAAATATATTTTGTATTGAGGGTAATAAATCAATCATTATAATCCGGACAGGACATATTCTGCAAATGAAGTAGTCAGCAATATTGACCTCGAAATACTAAATGTGTCGTATGACGTATTGGTATGCATAGGGTGAGTAGGAAAAATTTGACGTATCATCAACGTTTCTGTGTATATATTTTTTTTGTAGCTGAATGTATGGGATACAGTTTGTTACGTTCGAACAATAACAGTATGGATCAGGGTAAGAAGAAGATCATATAACCTGAGTTAGGTTACTCCGCCTTCATGCCTGCGTTATAAACAACTTCCACTGCAGTATACATTTTTAAAATGTTTGATCACATAGTAAATCCTTAATATCCATAGAGCGTTTGTGCACTACACGGAATTTTACCGTCTGGCAGTCCGGTTTTGAAAAATAAAAGCGACTGACAATTTAGAGTGATCGAATTTACGCCCACCGTGATCACGCACCGATCCGAGAATAGAAAGACAAAAGCACAAGCCAATCCAAGCTGATCATCCGTTTATTCTTCTAACTGAAGTGCCAGACGGCAAATTCCGTGTAGTGCACAAACGCCCATAGGCACCTCATGTATTTCATTACATTTCTTGTTTAGACTGATGATCCTTAAGTCGAGTTTGGATTACTGAAGAAATGGTTGTAGATTTTTCTCCACTTGATCAACAAAAAATGGAAAATCTGGATCCATGATGCAAACCTTTAGAAAATTGATGAAATCAAAGTTCTGAGGAAACAGAGTACCTGAAATTAAATAAAAATTAGTGCAGAAGAGCGTAATTGCCACTCTGCAAAGAAATTTTAAATGAAAATTTATTTAACAGCTATGTAAAAGGGTATTTTCACTCAGAAAGGATACCAGATTTTAACAAAACAAATTATAAAGGATTTTGTCTTACATTACAGGTCAGCTCCTCACGTTAATACAATTTCCATTAGTCTTAGCGGAAATTACTATTAAACAAAATGGAGTATGTTTTATGGAAATATTTATTTCCAATCATATTTCATATTTGATTGAAATGGCATTATCAGGCCATGAGGAAGCCATATTACAAATCTACTGAAGAATTTTGGCAGTAACTTTTAACCCTTTCCACTCTGACCATTTTTTCTCATAACTGATAAAAAAAATGCGACGTTTGTCTACCATTAAAATAAATATTTTGGTTCCCTAATTTTGGGACACGTTCTGGCAATTCTTTGGTGATAAAGAAATCAGTGATTAAAGTTATACCTGCGCCGGGCCAGACATTGTGGCCCACGGAGCTGCCTACTAGAATCATACGGGCCAGAATGTCTGGCCTACAGAGGGCCTAAGAGTTAAAGGAAAGCAGTATGTTTCATATAAATTTACAGTTCCTGCTGGCATTCTATTCATTCTGTCTACCCCTGCAGTGAAGCGGGGTGATGGTTAGTTAGCATTTTCATAATAACCGGTTAGCAAGGCTTGGTTTGGATTTCTAATAGGCGGTCTTTCATCTGTAACTGCCTACCAACACTAAAAATAGCCACTTGATATTCCTAGCCAAGCTCTAATGTTTTGAAAAATTGTGTTTTTTCTTCCTTGTGAAAGTGTTTTTTTAAATGCGTTTTTTACTACCTTATCTTTAACCGGCTTTTGCATTATCCGACTCCGGGTCGGTCCCGATAAGACTAGTTAAGAAAGCGTCTACTATACATGTAACCTAATCTTATAAAAACTAGTGTGGTTAAAAATAAAACTATAACTCTTACTAATGCTAACTTCGGAACATTTTCTCTTCATTTCTTCTTTAAACATATCCTGGAAAGTTTTGTAGTTTGCCAATGAACTTTGCAAATCATCTATGACATTTTTGACCGGACAATGGACATGCAGGATTTCAATTAATTTTGTTATCTCTTCCTTCGCACATGAAAACATCATTTTTACTTTTCGGCTCAGCCCCTGCATAAAACAATCAATAAAAATCCTCTTCTTTTGGTCTTTGTCTACACTCAAGTGATACATATGGCACCGCATCGAAAATACCCGGGATTAGTTAGTTTGTTGATTATATAAAGGCAGAGGAAAGCTGCATTAATAGAAATACAAATAAATATCGGCACATTTTTTTCCACAGCACAACATAATTCAAATTTCCTACCTTCTCTTCTTGACAAATGAGAAGAGTTTTCTCTTTAAGATATCCATGTTTGATATATTTAAGTTTAATTGTATCCAATACAAATTTCTCGGATACAATATGCATTTCGTCAAAATTTATTTTAAGTAAAATATTTTTTTTTGGTTCCCTTGTCCATTCATTTGTAAATCTTGCATATTTTTCAATAGGCCAAGTAAAATTATCTGAAAATATAAAACGATCATTGGGATGAATACAATTTAATGTATATCATGTAGTTTATAAATTATTATAAAAAAATAATCTTACTTCCTGACATTGCAGGTGTATTTTTTTTTAACTTGAAGTTTATTTTTGTAATTTTTTTAGTTAGATTTCCCTCTTTTTTATATTTGAATTTGAGTGTTGCTATCTAAATATTATTTTACAGATAAGATGTAACTTACTTAGATTGTAAGGATAGTGCTAATGAGGATTTATCAGATCGAAATTCAATAAAAAACAATACCAATTCACTATTATTAAAACGGTTTTTAAAAAAGGATTGTTTTTAATTTTAAAGCTTTGTTAGCATACGTCACTCAAATTAATAAACCGTTTATTTATAACATCGTTTTATTGACATTTTTTTAATGTATTGTTTGGCCTGTTTCATATTGTTCTTCTTCTTCTACTTACCATTGTCTTCTTCGTTGCTTTCCCCACCTTACGATGTCTTGGGTCTCTTTTTTCGAATTGTTTTCTCTATACATACTGCTTAGCTTAGTGCAGAACATTAGTAGCATAATATAATGATGATAGATAGTTGCATGGGGACCCACAGAGAGGGACTAAAGAAGGCACTTGGCCCCTCTGAATTTTTAAAGTTACTTTGTTAAAGTTATTTGTGTGTAAATACATTTTTTTGCTTCAGTATGCCATTCATTATTACAGAGTAGTGTCCGTTTGTTCGCCATACAAATACACTACAGTAAATTAAAACAACATTAATACATTACTAAAAATATTTTGCCCCCCCCAAGAAATTTTTCTGCGGGCGGCCATGGATAATTGTTTTTATGGAAAGATTTATTTTTATTGCCCATCCCTTCGATGATCGAACGATGGTTCATAGTGCAGAGTAAATGAACGTCCATCTATCATTTTAGAATACAATCTATGGGTGCGTAATCTATGGTATACTTATGTCAGTGCCAAAACGTCAAACAATTCGCATTCTAGTGTCAAACTCAAATCCAGTTTGTTTTCATTAGTTTTTTATTTGCTATTATTTCTGAGTGTATACTTTAAAAGAAGTATTGTTTATCAATATTATCCGTTAGTTGGCTCGAGTTGAATGCAAAAATGAGCCGAAATCACGACACTAAGCGTGAACCGGAGGGTCCTGCGGAACTCGAATCCCAATTTATTTTGAGAATGCCGGAAGTTAGTACTGATAATAATACTAAAAAAAAATACATAAATATTTTTTATGATTATTTGATTCTCATAACTTTTGAAATAATGAAGTTTTCAATATTATTTACTGATGAATTCGTATATTTCGTAGGAACCTTCAAAAGTTTTGAGGGAATTACTGAAATCAGGAGCCAGTCTGAAGGATCGCTGCTCTATTCGATTGGAGAATGATATGAGGTATGGTGAGGTTAGGATGGACCATTGGCTCATGCACGCTAAAGTCGTTGACTTGCCAACTATCGTGGAATCATTGAAAACAATCGACAACAAGAGCTTCTACAAAACGGCGGATATTTGTCAAATGGTAAGCTAGATTAGTATTGCTGCCATATAATTTTATTCAACAGATTCGAGTGTGTTACAAAATATATTCATTTATGCAATGTGATTACTCATTGATGTGTTTAACATAATATTGTTTTAACTAAATTTAAAATTAAAACGTCGTGAAATAATATTATTACATTAACTGCGGTGAAATTCCCATTTGTGTTTTATTAATAGTTACAACGATCCAAATGAAATATTTACTTGATATTTACCACTAATTAATAAATAATTTTATGACGCGTGTTTTGATGCGCTCAATATCATTATCAAACATTGCGTTTGAAATATGTCTTAATTTGAGAGTTGTGCCTTTGAACGCTTAAGGGTGAGGAAGCAGTATTAACTGTTTTTTACAACATATTGAGTGTGTCCAAATATTTGTACACAAATCTGGATCAATTCTCATGTGCATAAATATGATAAATGTTGGAATACATGTTGTGATATACACTCAGGCCTCGCTTTGCGTCGTTTCACTTTGCGTTTTTTCAAAGTTGCATCGTTACTGAATTAACCTGTCCGGGAGTATGGCCGTACGTGTACGGCCATACCAAACTTTTCTCAAAGGAGTTTGGACGTACATGTACGGCCGATACAAAATATGATTTATGACACGATTTATATCAAAACATGTTAAAAACATGATTTATCGATATTTCGATAATTTTGATATAAATCATGTTTACTGGGGTAAATATCTTTGTTTATTCAAGAAAACATGTTGCTTATAGCATCGACTATAATATAAAAATTTAAAAGTAAAAAAAAAAAAAAAAAAAACAAATTCACTCCTCAGATACAGTTTTGTCCGGAGAAACTCACACCCAGACAGGTTAAGACCCATTTTCGCTATCTTTGATGTTTATATGATTTCCAATGAAATACAGCGATTCACTTTGCGCTGTTTCAATTTGCGTCGCGATATTTTGGAACATATCTACGATGGAAAGTGCGGTCTTAGTGTACAGTGAAAACTCTATCTATTATTCCTCTTATAATCATTTCCCCCGATGTGTTGTTTATTTCTTCTACCCCGAATGCATTTCATACAAAATGAGATCACAGCAATCGTTTCACTATCACCATTTTACCGCATTCATCGATTTAGTTACGCTGCATATTTGGTATATTTTATTCAATAGATTTGTTTCAACAATGTCACTTGTATTTATGAATCGAACACATTTTACTTTTGAATTAGTAAAGTTTAAATTGCTATATTTCTAGCATAGTAATCGCAAAAGTCCCGGAAACCATAGGGTTAAAATAAAAATATCTTTTTTGACTACTTACTAAAATATTCTCAATTTTTTATTTTTTATTTTTTAATTTTTAATTTTTTAATTTTTAATTTTATTTATTTGTATACATTTTTTTAAATCACAATTTAAACATATTTACATATTTTTTTGCTGAGACCCACCAAGCCACCTTGTGTGTCTTGTCGGTGGAGTTCTTTTTTAATACATTTTTATTGTTTTTAACGATTTTAACCTAATATAGACACAAAAAAAGAAAAAAATTAAGAATATAAACATTCTACAATTTTCATAAAATTAACTCTTGATCATTTACCCATTCCTTTATTTTGCCTTTGTTCCATATTTTATTTTGACCTCTAACATCCGTCGGCAACAAATTAAAAATGTTGGGAACGATATATTGCAGTGTTGGACTGCCATATTTATTGTTTATTCTTGGGACTATCAAACTTTAAATATTATTAATATTTAATGCATTTTATTTTGTAGTTAATCATTTTTACAAATTTATTTTGTTTAAAAAAATGTTAGTAGTATTAGTATATAGCCACTCACCGAGATTTTTATGTCTACCGGTTTCGAGACTTACCCGTCTCTTCGTCAGGACAATCACTACCACAGCATGCAAACAATACCCTTCACCACCACAGCACCATTTACACACTTAAAACTACTCAAAATGTTTAACACATGCGATTTTAGGCCGACCCAAAGACCAACATGCACTGAGGGTTGCAGCACAAACATGCGTTAAGAGCCGAGGTCAAATATGCACTAGGGTTAAAAATTATTATTCAAAGAGCTTATATACTCGTAGGTTGAGAGGAGTGGCGGGGTTTACTTACTAATTTTATTTAAAAGTTTTATAATTCTAAAAGATTGAATAAAAAATGTGCATAAATATTTACAGATGATTTGTAAAGAGGAAGCTGACCAACCCTCAGCTGACGAGGAATCGCCCAACAAAAATAAAAAAAAGGACCCGTTTAAAGTTGAAAAGAAATTCCTCTGGCCGCACGGTGTCACCCCCCCGGCCAAAAATATCCGGAAACGTCGATTCAGAAAGACTCTCAAGAAAAAATATGTGGAAGCTCCTGAGATTGAAAAGGAGGTCTGTTTTATAATCTGCCTAACATTTTAAGTGTGTCCAAAAATCTGGATTATCTCCAATTTTAGGAGTTATTTTTCATATTATTTTTTGACACCTCAACATACATGAAGAAGAATATGGAAGTCTGGGCATTTACGATCACACTTACGACATTCATCGATGTTGAGATTTAAAAAAATAATATTATTTTTGTTGTTAAATGATGGCAATTTACAGATCAACATGATATTTTGTATTTAAAATGTAACATGGTTTTAAAATCACCATAAATATTTTATTATAACTCAATTATTTTGTCCGCCTCCGTAGTGTAATGGTCAGCATGCTCGGCTACCGTTCTGGAGGTCCCGGGTTCGATTCCCAGGGGGTTTAATAAATAAAAGTGATTTTTTCACTCTAATATTTGTTCAATATTACACTGGACTGGTACCTGAAGTGGAGGGCTGATCACCTTTCCTTCATGTGTAAACGATCGAGATAACACTGCGTTTATATGAAGCAGTGCCCTATGCACCATTGGGGTGCGGTAAGGGTTTTATTATTTTTATTTATTAATTATAATGTCTACCGGTTTCAAAGCTAACCGCTTCTTTATCAAGACTGATTTATACAAGAATTAGTAGTATTAATCAGTCTTGATAAAGAAGCGGTCAGCTTCCAAACCGGTAGACATTATAATTAAGTTATAATAAAATATTTATAGTGATTTTAAAACAAAAATTCAAACCCTTATCTGCACCCCAATGGTGCATAGGGCACTGCATTATACAATCACAGTGTTATCTTGATTGTTAACGCACAAAAGAAAGGTGATCAGCCCTCCGCTTCAGGTACCAGTCCAGGGTAATATTGAATAAATATTAGAGTTAAAAAAATCACACAAATAAAATAAAATAAAAAGTTACATTTTAATTATAAATAGGATATGACAAAGTTAGTGCTTCGAATATAAATGATATGATATTTTGTGTTTAACTCTCTCTCTCTCTGGTCTCAATCCTGCGGATTGGTCTGTAGCAACAGATGACATCTCTTTCGCCATTCTCGCCTATTTTCGGAAGTCCTCTTCAGCTCCTCATACGTCGAGCAGCCCATGTCTTCGTATAAGTCGCTTAGATATTCGCGGCGTGGGCGTCCTCTGGCGTTTATTCAATTCGTTTATTATTGTTTAACTAGGTAAAAAGATTGCTGAGATTTGATAACGACGCTGTAAATGTGAAGTGGGAAGTGCTGAGCGAGGAGGAGGAGCAGGCCATGAAGAGCGAGCCGTCGGGAAGCCACCCGCATGAGAAAGGCGAAGGCACCGTCAAGAAGGAGAAGGCCAGCAAAGTCAAACAGGAAGCTCGGATGTTGAAGACCGAGCAAGGAATAACCGAACCTTCCAACAACGATACTTCCAATGTCGACGTAGGTAAGTAGAGATCATATTGATCTCAACATAGATAAAGAAGAATATATAAGTTTGGGCGCAGGTTTGGTTTAAGTGATTTCACTAGAGACATCTATTGGTGAGAAAATTATATCGCTCACTCCTTTCAAGAACGTCATAAATCAAAAATTGTCAATTTTCAGTTGTACATGTTTTCGGAATGCCCAGAAAAATATTATTCAAAATATGAATATATTCTTACGTAAATAATGTCTTTGAGATACCACAATTTTATTTTTGGTTCCGATAAATATTTTAGTCATGATGCGTAATATTAGTGTTTATACCTGCATTACAAGGTTGACTCTTGGGAGATGCGTTGTGTTTTATTAGGCGGACTGTCATAATACAAATCTGCTTTGTTACGGTAAATTATAAACATACTTTTATTTTGATAATGCTTTGTATTTTACCTAAATAGGATGACTAATTTTAGAGATATGATTATTTTTATAACAGCTACGCGTAGGTAGCAAGTCGCGCGAATATTTCACAAAAATGCTTGGGCAGGGCGTTACCCTTATTGCACGCGGCACATGACCATCTTAAGGTTATCACCTGTGTATATTTCAGAGTATAATTGCTGTTCAGTTTTTATTTCATTCTTTAAAAATAAATTAATAATAATAAGTATTTTTCCTTTGTCTAGAACACGATATATTTGGCGGGGCTGTCAGTGACTCTGATGAGGAGTTGGGATCCAACATCAACGTGGATATGGATGAGAACAGTCGGCTGTCGGAATACGATAGTCGGTTGACAGACTCCAACTCATTCCAGGTATAAATATCTCAAGTCAACTTACCCAATAAAATCAAATCGATTGTTTATTGTATAAAGGCAGGGTTATCAGTCCTGCATTTCAGGTTCCGCACCCAATGGTGCATAGGGCACTGCATCATATATATATAACCAGTGTTATCTTGATTGTATTTCGCATCGCTATCTTAGTCAGATTTCATGAATAATAAAAAGAATATTCCGTATTCACATGAAATACTTTTTGTTATTATTATTCTTAGTAAATATCCAGATGGAAGTCTGGATATTACAGGCTGGTCAAGTGATCACCTTACATAACCAGTGTTACATATATATATATATATATATATATATATATATATATATATATATATATATATATATATATATATATATATATATATATATATATATATATATATAACACTGCTTATATATATGATGCAGTGCCCTATGCACCATTGGGTTCGGAACCTGAAATGTAGGACTGATATTATTGCCTTTATATAATAAACAATCAATTTGATTTTTTAGGGTCAACAAGTCTGACAAGTCACAAGCCCTGTGAATACCCAGACGTCAAAATTTGAGATGTACAAAAACGTAACTGACAAAACGATTTGTCGCAGGGTCAGTCTGGCGACATGAAGGAGGCCTTGCCGACTCAGTTTGCCCCCGACATGTTCTCCCCGAGCAGGAAGTGGATCTCCGGCTCCCGGGCGGACCCGCCCACCCCCGGGGCCTCCGCCATGGACGAGTACCAGGACCAGACTCTCAGTAATGGTGAGTTGCCGGACATTGAAATAATCGAATATAATAATGTTCGAAATTATTATATGGTTTTGAAAAGAAGAAAGAAAAGTTATTGAAAGATAAAGAGTCAAAAAAAATTATTTAAATATTTTTTCTTTGTATATTCTAAAAAACACAAAAAAATCAAATAAACATTCTTAAAAAAACTTAACCTGTTAACCGGGCGGGACGCATAAATACGTCAAACGTAAACAATATCGGGTATGGGTAGGACATATGAATACGCCCTTGAAATATGTGTTGCGCCCTGGAACGGGCGGGACGTATATTTTTCCAACAACAAAGGTATTAGTCATCCATACATGTCTCCACATGAATTTAAGACACTGAGTGAATCAGTATTCGCGCCCGTTACAAGTTGCGTAATTGGACAGCGGACCGCCCGGTTAACAGGTTAATGAATGATGGTCCTAAAAAACAAATTGCGTTTTATCGAGAAATGTTGCGATTCTTTTAGATTAAAGATGTTTGTATTTCAGAGAATATACAGTTGAGAATGGAGCAGCTCAGCATCGAGCTGGAGTCCTTGAGGAGCCAGAGGGTCCGCAAGGAGCAGGAAGTGGCCGGGATGGAGAACCTGGCCTTGAGGCAGCGATTCCAGGACATCCTGCAGAACCTCATACAGGAAATCGTCTACAAGGAAATGGAGGTATGGACATAATACTGATGCAGTGAAACCTCTATCTATTAGAGGGACCCATGGAAATAAACTATGAATGCGGGATTAAGAAGTCAATACACAAGGAGATACGATCGAGTGAAGATAACATCCTCCCAATGTCCTCACACGCGCATACTATTGTCTCCTTCGTTGCCTTCTTCAGGTGACAACATCCTCGATCTCGCATACCCTCATCCCTGACATTTCTTATTCTGTCCCGTAGACTTTTGCCAGATATGCTTCTTAGAGTCTTCATTTCTGACACTGTTAGTTCGTTTTTTTGTGACTACGGTGTCCACTCTACTTTCGATCCCATATCGCTCACTCCTTTCAAGAATGTCATAAATCAAAAATCCTCAATTTTCAGTTGTGCATGTTTTTGGAATGCCCAGAAAATGAACTATATCCCAGCAAAAGTGGCATATTTTTAACTTAATACATATTTACCGGCTACAGGGCAAAAAATGTTGTTTTTGCATTTTGAAGAAAAGGTATTGTTTAATAATTTTTTTAAATATAATAAATATTTTTCAAACGGAGAAAAAACCTTCAGGTTCTACCTAAAAGGATCTGTTGCACAGTAAAAAGTTCAATAAGTGGCTTGATATTTATTTTAAATACATTGTATTATATTTTTAAACTTTAAAAACGTTCTCCTGAAAAATCAAGTTTTTTGATTTATGAGGTTCTTGAAAGGAGTGAGTGATATGTCCATATGCCTAATGTATATTTGTAATTTTTCAGTACCAAGACCTGCAGACCTTGCTGCAGCAGGCTGACTGACATCCGTAATTCCGTGGTGGGAATGTGAACCGATGATGAATCACTTGATGCAGTGTTCAAGGACGGCGCATGATCGTATCGCGGCAACCCGAGCACTACTCGCGTGTTTCCACTTGTTTGCGTTACATAAGATAAACATGCTACTTGATGCTTTTTACCGGAATTTATTGGAAATTTTTTGATAAATAACCAAATTTTATCTCTTCATACTTTTATCTTATATAGACTTTTTTTTACATTTTTTGTTGCTTTTGTTTTGTTCTTCGAACAGGACAAATATTACATTGTGTAAACTCTTAAATAAAAAATAATGTAATCAGATATTTTTAGTTATATTTATGTAAAAAAAAACTGGAGTATCAAGTGGTTAATAATTTTTAAAAAATATGTGAATATTATATCGAACAATAACAAAAGTGATGTGGTGTT
This sequence comes from Brachycentrus maculatus, assembly GCF_059751285.1. NCBI lineage: Eukaryota > Metazoa > Arthropoda > Insecta > Trichoptera > Brachycentridae > Brachycentrus > Brachycentrus maculatus. The sequence continues at coordinate 361,057 of NW_028281149.1, forward strand.
TCATTATCAACTCTGGAATTAGTAAGAGTCTCATTTGATAATAACACACACACACACACATATATATATATATATATATATATATATATATATATATGTACATAAATTTGTACCTTTACTTAAATAAATATAGATAAAACACATTTTTTTGTTTTTGTTCAATGAAACTCACTCATTTGGTGACGAAATGCGAATGCTTAGATCAGGCCTGGCCAACCCAAACTGTACCCGGGCCGCATTGATGACCTAAAATTTTCCCTAGGGCCGCAAAGACATTATAAAAAAATTATTTAAATTTTTTAGAACAGCAAATTTCATACTGATTGATTTTTTTGCTTACAAAGTAATTAAGTAATTAATTTGAATGCAGAGATAATCAGCAAGTATAATCAGGGTAATAGATGTGAGAAGAAAACACACATTCAACCAACAAAAAATTTATTAGTAGTAAACATTTTGAAAAATTTTAACAAGTAATACCAATTTTATTTTGAATAAAACCGATTTATCAATGGCTACTCAGTGCTAGATTTGAGATTCTTTTCGCTTAGTTAATTTTTCTAAATGTTTTTCAATATTTGAAGTTGCACACCTTAACTGGTTTTCGATTTTTTTTCGAGCGATGCTGAAGAGCGTTCGAACAGATAGGTATAGTTCACTGTTTTTATAACAACGTACATGACTTGACTCATAGATAATACATAAATTTTGATGATATATCAAACAGAGTATCACATATCGCTCACTCCGTTCAACAACGTCATATATCAAAAATTGTCAATTTTCAGTTGTACATGTTTTCGGAATGCCCAGAAAATGTACTATATAAAATGTAATATAACTTAATATTTACCCGCTACAGGGCAGAAAGTGTTGTTTTTGCGTTTTGAAGAAAAGGTATTGTTTAATAATTTTTTAAAATATACTAAATATTTTTCAAATGTAGAAAAATCATTCAGGTTTTACTTAAAAAGATCTGTTGCACAGTAAAAAAGTTCTATAAGTGGCTTGATATTTATTTTTAAAACATTTTATTATATTTTTAAACTTTAAAAAGGATCTCCTGAAAAATCAAGTTTTTTGATAAATGACGTTGTTGAAAGGAGTGAGCAATATATGTATATTACTGGTTTGAGACAAAGTAAAGAGTTCACGCATTGCTGGAAGTCTGGGTTTAACAGACGTTAATGGTAAGGTAGCGGAAAGGCAATTGAGATGGTATGGGGACATAGGACGCAGAGAACCTGAATATATTGTGAACCAGGCAATCGCCATGGATCTTCCTCGAAATACTTCTCTCTAGAAGTATTTCGAGGAAGATCCATGGCGATTGCCTGGTTCACAATATATTCAGGTTCTCTGCGTCCTATGTCCCCATACCATCTCAATACTCAAAGATAAAAAAAAATCGTTTATGCAATTGAAAAATAACATGATTGGAAGTCATGGCCTAGGTGACGTTGTCCATGATAGAAGGACCTACAACATGAGGAGAGCTCACCCCAATAGGTAGTCTAATAGACGATAAGTTGGGATGGAGCCAGGATGGAAAACTTATTTCTTTTAACACACTATATGCGGGAAGGGTAATTTTACCTTTTCACTTGACTCATTGTAAATTGCGTATAAGTTATTTTTACGCATGATTTTTGCAGAATCTTTTGATCTCATATCGATGTATACAGTATGGTTAAATGTTATCACTTCTTTTCAGAGATGTTTATCTCTATTATGAGTGCGAATCCACCTTCATTGTAGACATATTTTTTTAATAAAGGTGGTTACTGACATTGGGGCCTCCCAGGCCTGTCAATGTGAGTGTTATGCAAAAATGAGGGCTAAGTATCTTACTTACATATAATTAACGGTATGTAAAATAAAAATAAAAGCTCACTATTTGAGCCGTGAGTGTAATACTTGGTCAGACATATTTCCTTTACAACATAGCAGTAATTTTTTTTTGACATCTCAACATAGATGAAGAAGAATATGTAAGTCTGGGCATTCACGGGGCTTACGACCGTCATAGGCTGGTTTAAGTGATCACTTTACACACGTGTAACATCCACCAATTCTACCCATGATTGACAGCCACAAACCTTGGAAGTTCTTTATATGATTCAATTTCGAAACATTTTACTTGAATGACCAGAACTTCACTAGAGACATCTATTGGTGAGATTAAAATAACCTAATTATAACTTATTAATTTGAACCCCCCTAGGAATCGAACTTCGGATCAGGATTCGGATTCGGAGACATCTCTTGGTGAGATGAAGAACTAATTATAAGTTAATAAGTTAGCCATGCGTCATCAACCGCATGCGTCACGTTGGCGTTCTATTTTAGCCATGCGTCATCAACCGCGTACGCCACGTTGGCGTCCTATTTTTTATCCACGCGTTATCAACCGCATACTCCACGTATTAGTATGGTATCATATTCTATTATTTTATTTCCGCGATTTTTTTTGTGGTTCAGATAAAAAAAATTCCGAGTAGTTTTGCACATAAATATAATACTTGCTAATGATAACACGATTGCGAATGAATTATGACATTTTTATCGCAATAAAAATATTAAAAAAAAATAATTTCTGCTGTTTTTAACATATCACGATTACGTGTTAAAATGCAGGCAGAATTGATTCTCGCGTTGTATTATTCTAAGGAAAAAAATCAATTTTGTGAGTAAACCCTTAAAACAGCGGTCGGGGAACTTTTTTAACCATTACCCCATAATATTTTTAAGTAGGTAAGTCGATATTACCCCTTCCCCCCATTTTGAAAAGAAGACAATCAATCTGTGTATGTTTAAAATAAAAAAATAATTGGATTAATTTACACGAAAAAGAAAAAAAATCATGAAAACAGTAAGTAAAAGACAAGAAAAATAAAATTCTCAAATTGGATCAAACGAAAATTCAGGTTTTCAGGTTTCCTTTTCAGTTTTTGGAGAAATGATGTTGCTTCATGTTTGATACAATAACTTGAAAATTGGGACTCTTGATGTACGAGAGCAATTTGAATAGTCTTCAGCATTTAATCGATTTCTGAATTGTTTAAATTTGTAAAAATACGTTTATGAAATAGCAAACTAGATTTTTTTTTATTTTTAAAAGAGAAATATTTGTGTTTTTATTATTCACACAAATATTTCAATTTCATACTATTTCTGTGAGCCTAAGCGGCTCGTTATTAGAAATAGTTATCAAATTGTGGTAGAGTGGGTTCGAACCGACTTAAGAGTCCGCGACACTAACCACGGGACCACAATCCGACACATTTATGTAACATGTTTTTATTTATGAAAGAAAAGCTGCAGCCACCCATTTAAAAAAAAAAATCCTTGTTACAAAAAAATATCCAAATTACCCTTGTTACCCCAAAAAATCATTTTTACCCCATTTGGGGTAATTTACCCCGGTTCCCCGACCGCTGCCTTAAAACAACAAAAATGAACCAATTTCAAAGCGTGTAATCTTTTTGTCCAAATTGTTGTTTCATACAATCGTACAATTTTTATTCAGCAGTGAAAGAGTCGAACATCCAAATGTCGAGACAAATTCATAGCATTCGTAATAATGATTACATATGTATTAAAAGTACGGAGGGGAAACGGTTCTGTAGCGAGGAAAAGTTAGTTTATTGCGACCATCAAATGTAAGCATGTAATAAAAGTGCATTACCGGGTATATAAGGATGAGAATTGCCAAGCTGGACCAGAACCGCGAAAATCGCTTTTCCTATCCCAGCCCGACGACGCTATCGAGTACCGAGAATATCGCAACGAGAAACTGCTATCATTCACTAATAAACTACATTTCGCTCACTTCTTTCAACAACGTCAAATATCAAAAAACTTGATTTTTCAGGAGATCGTTTTTAAAGTTTAAGAATATAATAAAATGTATTAAAAATTAATATCAAGCCACTTACTGAACTTTTTACTGTGCAACAGATCTTTTTAGATAAAACCTGAAGGTTTTTTCTCCATTTGAAAAATATTTAGTATATTTAAAAAAAATAATTAAACAATACCTTTTCTTTCAAATGCAAAACACTTTCTGCCCTGTAGCGGGTAAATATTAAGTTAAAAATATGCTGCTTTTGCTGGGATATAGTACATTTTCTGGGCATTCCGAAAACATGTAGGTACAACTGGAAATTGTCGATTTTTGTTGAAAGGAGTAATCGATTTGTGCAACTGCATTACCCATTAAAAACCCAAGTTATAATTTTGTAAGTTTCATGGTGCTATAAGCCCTCGTTCTAGGAAAATACGGCTAAGATACAGCGGTTCTCAAACATATTATTTTTTGACATCTCAACATAGATGAAGAAGAATATGGATGTCTGGGCATTAACGGGGCTGACCGTCATAGGCTGGTTTAAGTGATTACTTTACACAAGCGTAACATTCACAAATTCTACCCATTATTGACAACCAAACTACTCAAATTCTTGGAAGCTATATACAATATATATATATATATATATATATATATATATATATATATATATATATATATATATATATATATATATATATATATATATATATATATATATATATATATATATATATATATATATATATATATATATATATATATATATATATATATATATATATATATATACATATATATATATATATATAAATATATATATATATATATAAATATATATATATATATATATATATATATATATATATATATATATATATATATATATATATATATATATATATATATCTATTGGTGAGATAAAAGTAATTATTACTTATTAATTTGAACCCCCCTGGAAATCGAACTTCGAATTTCCGGGGTTCTACTGAATTATCTAAGCCAGTCTTTTTCAAAGTGGGCAATAACGCCCCCTTGTGGGCGCTGGTGGCCTAGAGGGGGCGGTAAGGGGCCCAGAAAAAATTGTTATTTTTAATTAATTTTTTTTTTATTTTTAAATATATACATTTATTTAAATCACAATTTATACATATTTAGACCTTTTTTGCAGAGACCCACCAAGCCTTGTGTCTTGTCGGTGGAGTTCTTTTTTATTCTATTTTTTTTATTGTTTTTAACGATTTTAACCTAATATAGACACAAAAAGAGAAAAAATTAAGAATATAAACATTTTACAAATTTCATAAAATTAATTCCTGATCATTTACCCATTCCTTTATTTTCCCTTTGTTCCATATTTTATTTTGACCTCTAACATCCGTCGGCAACAAATTGAAAATGTTCGGAACGATATATTGCAGTGTTGGACCATATTTGTTGTTAATTCTTGGGACTATCAAACCTTCGTTGTGTGTAAATCGTGTATCATGGTTGTGTACTAAAGAATTTCGATATTGTTGAAGTGGTTTAGGGGGCCATGGCTGAATTGTTATTTCATTTACTTAATATTTTAAAATTCGTACCCGATATCAACAAACTTGTAAAAAATCTTCAGATTCATCCTTCACAAGTAGGTTAGTTTTGAAATTAAAAAGATTTTATTTGTTTGAATAAAAGATACTCTTAATATTTAAAAAAAAAAAGCGTTTTGCGCTTAAAAAAAGCACCAACTGGTAAAAAAGTGTCGTTTGGAATTAAAATAATGAATGTCATTGTGGTTGTAAGATGTGGTAAATAAAAAAAAAGGGTCGCTCAAAAATAATTGATTTTTAAAGTGGGAGATGGAGTAAATAAGTTTGAGAACCGAATCTCACCAATAGATGTCTCTAATGAAGTTCTAGTGATACAAGAACAATATTTCGAAATTGGATCATATATCGCTCACTCCTTTGAGGAACGTCATAAATCAAAAATCGTCAATTTTGAGTTGTGCATGTTTTCGGAATGGCCAGAAAATGTACTATATCCCAGCGAAAGCGGCATATTTTTAACTTAATATTTACCCGCTACAGGGCAGAAAGTGTTGTTTTTGAATTTTGAAGAAAAGGTACTGTTAATTTTTTTTTAAATATTCTAAATATTTATCAAATGGAAAAAAAACCTTCGGGGTTTACCTAAAAAGATCTGTTTCACAGTAAAAAGTTCAATAAGTGGCTTGATATTTATTTTTAATACATTGTGTTATATTTTTAAACTTTAAAAACGTTCTCCTGAAACATCAAGTTTGTTGATTTATGACGTTCTTGAAAGGAGTGAGCGATATATCGAACTTCCAAGAATTTGAGTAGTGTGGTTGTCAATCATGGGTAGAATTGGCGAATGTTACACGTGTGCAAATGATCATTAAACCAGCCTATGGCGGTTTCATGAAAAAATGGCCCCATAAATGTCCAGATTTCCATATTTCTTCTTCATCGATGTGGAGACGTGAACAGTTGATAGGTAGGTAGGTTCTGGTTGAAAACCTTATTTTCCCCTTGTTTTGATCGAATATGAAATTGGTTTATGAATTCTCCGACGCTGATTGGTCCATATGGTGGATGCCGTATTCGCAGTAAGTTATTCCAGAACAATCCTTTTGCTAACCCAGTTATACTAACGATGCAACTCTCCAATAATTAGCCGGACTTCTCTGGTTCACCGTACTGTGAAGAGAACCTAGTACAGACAGGGATAGTTTATAAGATAACTTTTTTGCCAACACATATTCGTCATAAACGTCTTATATTATTTATAAATAGAGTGCGTAGTCGTATGGCAACACTCAAATATTATGCTTCTGCTATTTTTATTATTTAAAAATTAATAATTAAAAAGACAAAAACATTAACAATAAACCCACCCTCCTATAACATTGTGATAGGTACCGCGTTATCGGAGGGAACGTTTAGGGGGTAAATGTTTTAAAATTGTATTTTAATTCAATGATGACTCATTTCTAGCGTTTCCCGTGTATGTGATTATAATCCAGGATACGGAGAGATGCGTATGTGAGGACATACAAATGAAATAGTTTCTGCTCAATAATAAGCTTCATTCATCTCACCATAGATGCCTCTGGTGAAATTCTAGTGATTCAAGCCCACGTTTCGAATTTGAGCAATATACTTATGTACTAAGTCCAAGAATTTGATTAGTGTGGTTGTCAATCATTGGTAGAATTGGTGAATGTTACACGTATGTAAAGTGATCATTTAAACCAGCCTATGACGGTCGTAAGCTCCGTAAATTTCCAGACTTCCATATTATTCTTCACAAAGATTTTAACTCTACAGTGGTCAAGTCGTCAAAAAAATAAAAAAAATGATTTTTTTGTTATTATTATTTTGTAATCTCAACATAGATAAGAATAATATGCAAGTCTGGGCATTTATGTTTTTATGTTTAAAGTATTTTGACCAGTGAATGTAAACTGAAAGGTAAGGATGCAAGTAAGCTGAACTTTTGTTAGCTGTTCGAAATTGCGAGGATGAGCGAAATTCCGCTTCGCAACAATACGGCTATCCAAATTTAAAACACAGTAAGGGACATTTTTTTGTTGTACGTTTTTTTTTGCATTTTTGGACTAAGTAGATTTTACTTAGTCCAAAAATGCAAAAAAACGTACTACAAAAAAAAGTTCCTTACTGTATTTTAAATTTGGACAGCCGAATTAGCCACGTAATAAAATAATTCATTACATTCACAGTCTGAGTAAAGGTTCTGATGTACACATTTTTTAAATTTATAATTTTTTTTTAAAAAGGAGAAATATTTGTGTTTTTATTATTTCCGCCTCCGTAGTGTAATGGTCAGCACGCTCGGCTACCGTTCTGGAGGTCCCGGGTTCGATTCCCAAGGGGGGTAAAATAAATATAAGTGATTTTTTTCACTGTAATATTTATTCAATATTACCATGGACTGGTACCTGAAGCGGAGGGCTGATCACCTTTCCTTCATGTGTAAACGATCAAGATAACACTGCGTTAATATGGCACAGTGCCCTATGCACCATTGGGGTGCGGATAAGGGTTTTATTATTATTATTATTTTCACAAATATTTCAATTTCATACCATTTCTGTGAGCCTAAGCGGCTCATTATTAGAAATGGACATCAAATTGCGGTAGAGGGGTTCGAACCCAGAAACTCTGACTTAAGAGTCCGCGACACTAACCACGGGACCACAATCCGACACATTTATGCAACATGTTTTTATTTATGAAAGAAAAGCTGCAGCCACTCATTTAAAAAAAAAATTATCATCTTTTTTGTTGACTTGTTCGATGCTGCCATAGTCTAATGCAGAGTTCCGCAAACTTTTTTTATTCAAGGTACCCCTCCCAAATTAAGAAGTTTTGGAAGTACACCAAAGAAGAAAAAAAGTTTGTTTTTATTATGATCACCCCTCCGCTTCAGGTACCAGTCCAGGGTAATATTAAATAAATAAAATAGTGAAAAAATCACTTATATTTTTTTGACCCCCCTCTCTGAGAATCAAACCCTGGACTTCCAGAACGGTAGTCGAGCGTGCTGACCATTACACTATGAGGCGGACAAAACTCACTTGGAATTAATTAAAATAATAATAAAATAAATATTTTTATAATTTATATCAAAATATAAACCATTCATAGCAAACCTGAGTTACTCCAGCCCCTGGGAACCGAATCTGTGACCTCCAGATCGGTAGCCGAGCGTGCTGACCATTACACTATGGAAGCAGACATTTAAGGATAATTGAATTGAATTTATGCAATGTTTAAACGAACCTTCAAGTAATTTTTAATCAGAGGTACTTTTTTGCTAAAATTTATCCATCTATCGTCGATATATAAACCTGTGCAATAAAAGTCGTCATAACGCCATTTTCTATTAAAATAAATAGTTTTTTTTTTTAAATAGCCTTATTACTAAAAAATATTTAAAGGCACCTTTTAACATTCAACCATTTATGCATTTCATTATACATTTTTATCCGCCTCCGTGATGTAATGGGTAGCTACCGTGCTGTAGGTCCCGGGTTCGATTCCCAAGAGGGGAGTGAAAATAAATATTGGTAATTTTGCATTTTAATATTTATTTAATTATCAACCCTGAAGCGCAGGAGGGATCACCTTGCCTACATGTAAGTAACGATCAAGACAACACTGCGTCAATACGATGCAGTACCCTATGCACCATTTGGTGTAGATAAGGGTAGATTAAAAAAAAAAAGTAAAGAAGACAGAATACAGCTAAAGTACAAATTTAAAAGTTCTAATTTATTTTATGTACAGAATAATTAAAAATATTAATAATGAATACTTCTGTAAAAATGTCATTTTGTGTTTGATATAGAAAAAGCCACACAAATTGCTTGAGGAGCCACATGTGGCTCGCAAACCACATGTTGCCGACCCCTGGTCCAATGGGATGTTAGGTACTATGGTGTAAGTTTCGAAGGAAAGGACCAATTGTGGTAACAAAAAATCATATAAAATAAAACCACTACTTTGTTTTGAAGCACTTTCTTATTTATGGTACATTTTTCTCCAACCGGTATTCACAAGCACCTTGTCATCTTCAGGGATGGACAAGTACATATCCGTTCCTGAAGATGACAAGGTGTTTGATGTTATACATTGTTTTTTCACACATTCGTCCAAGAGAATGCATTTCGACTGCATTCAGACTACTTTTATCATTCTTTTGCCAACTACATACTTCACTTCCATACATTAGGGTTGGAACCAGGCTTCGTTGTGTACTGCCAGTTTACCTTTCGCTGTTAGGCTTTTTATTTCTTTTAACTGATTTCAGTGCACCATTCACCATGTTCCCAGCATACACTCTCCTTCCTATGTGTATTTCAATCTTTCCATTCTTTGAAAACATACTTCCCAAATACAATACAAAATCATCAAGGTTATTATCTAAATCCATGGATAAAATATAATTTTAGTGAATAAAAAAGAGACAAAAAAACTCATTTAGTAATTTCAATTTATTTAATTAATAAAGTACATACCATATTTAGATTATTTTAAAGTACGATATGGTTTATGTATACAGACATACATATCTATATTTATATATATATATATATATATATATATATATATATATATATATATATATATATATATATATATATATATATTTATAAATGTGTATTATTTTATTTTCATTATATATTATTTTTTTCGTTCGTTATTTTAGTCCAGTTTCCATTCTTATTTTCACTTGTAGCACTTAGATTTTGTAGATGCTGAAATAAAACAAATCGTTACATCAAATTTTAACGTTGATTTTTATGACAGGTGTTGTGTGATTTCTGGCCTCAGTTTAAGTAAATATTTTTTTGCTTGTAACTAACGTTTGGACAAGTTGAGCGAAAGAGTGAGGAAAGAACAGTAAAAAAAAAATTAAAATGAACTTACATTATGGTACAAAAATTTTATTTTATTTTTACATGTATTGTTATGTTATGTCCGCCTCCATAGGGTAATGGTCAGCACGCTCGGCTACCGTACCGGAGGTCCCGGGTTCTACTCCCAGGGAGGAGGTCAAATAAATATATGTGATTTTTCAATCTAATATTTCGCTGGTTAAATGCCAAAGGGCCAAAACGCAAAAAAATCTAAATATGGTATCTAAATAAAAAAAATCGCAAGTAGCCGCAATAGCTAGCGCAGCGACACGATCGCCGCGCAAGACGATCTGCGCAGTAAACACGTTACGACATGCGCGTATAATGACATGAGAAACGTGATTTTATGTCTGATTTTTTCACAAATTATCCATATCCGTCGTAGCAAATGAATAACTTTATAGTATAACATGTAATACGTAATTATGTTACGGAGGAATACAAAAATTCTTTGCATATAGAATTTATTGCTTTTTTCAAATATCAAGCTAAATAATATAATTTACATTAATTTTAAACCACGTTAAACTTTTGACGATAAATTGATTCTGTTAAATTAAAAAACAAGTAATAATTGGGTTCCTGCTCGCTAGCATTAGTTGGATATTTGTAGGAAGGGGAATGAGTGGTGCCAAAGTTTTGAAAATGTTGGCATTTGGTCGTTTATTGGACAAACAAAAAATATCTGGTCAACCTTTCCTTCCCGGTGTTGTGTACCTAGTACACATCGCTTCTAATAACCATAATATCTCTATAAATATAATAAATAAAAGGCTACGATTTTAGGTATTCCTCCATGATATATTTACGCATTGATTAAATTTTTATAAATAATAATCAGGATTTATCAGAACATCGGAGATATTATATATATATATATATATATATATATATATATATATATATATATATATATATATATATATATATATATATATATATATATATATATATATATATATATATATATATATATATATATATATATATATATATATATATATATATATATATATATATATATATATATATATATATATATATATATATATATATATATATATATATATATATATATATATATATATATACAATATATATATAAACAGCGCGTGAAGAGTGTGCGGGAACCGCGACACTATATTCGTATCTCACTCTTACATACACGCATTGTGTGAGGAGCTCAAAGCTCAATGTTCTCTAGCTAGCGGTCAGTTGCTCTTGAGCTCCCGACAAGAGCGGACTTATGCTTGTTTCGCGAGAGTTGTCAGATTGTTTTTTTAATGTTTTCAGCAAATAAATCTAAATTGTCATAATTTTTTACTTCATTTAGGGGATTAGCTATGAACGCCCATATTTTTCCTGTTTAAAATCGGTAATTTTTGATTTTGACTACCCAACAACGGGACGCGCGTTTTATTTGAACACTGGAAGGGAAAGTTTAAGGTCTTCAAAACGACATTCGCAAATGGGGGAGTCAAAGACACTAATCTTTGCAAGGTGCTCTCGTACAGCAATGTCCCATCCTCATTCGACAAATGAATGATGTATCTTTTTGTCGAGTTGTAGTGAATACATCTCACCGGGAGGGGAAGGTTAAAATAATAGATGGCAGGTACTTACTGTAACTAACATCAGCGCTGAATGGAAATCGTCCTGCTTTCACCCTCACCGACACCTCGCTATCCTCACGACTCAGTTGTTGAGATGTCGATGGGATACTAACCACTCGGTCTTCTTCTTGCTCTGTCGGCTTTCTAGATACTTGCCTGTCTTCATAGCTTTCGACTGAAAATAATTTCATATTATTTTTTGACATCTCATCAAAGACGAAGAAAAATATGGAAGTCTGGGCATTTACGGGGCTGACGACCGTCATAGACTGGTTTAAGTGATCACTTTACACACGTGTAACATTCACTTATTCTACCCCTGATTGACAACCACACTACTAACCAAAAAACAATATGAAAATAAACTAAAATGAAATATTCTCAATATTTAAAGCATTTACTTTGTGGTTAGTCATTTTTACTTTTTTATATTTTTACAAAAATGTTAATAATATTAGTATAAAACCACTCACCGAGATTTTTATGTCTACCGGTTTCGAGACGTACCCGTCTCTTCGTCAGGACAATCACAATTCAAAGGACGAAGAGACGGGTGCGTCTCGAAACCGGTAGACATAAAAATCTCGGTGAGTGGTTATACACTAATATTATTAACATTTTAGTAAAAAAATAAATAAGTAAAATGAAATGTATATACATACATTCATCATTCCAGGAATGAAACTCTCGTATATGTTCAGGGTTTTTCCTGGTACAGTTGTTCCCATACCGGCATATTTTTCTGCTCTCACTCATACTTCAGAACCTGAAAAAACTTGTTTTAGTAAATGACAGAACTTCAACATCAACAGAAATTCAACCTGGTTTATTGATCTTCTTTTTCTTTTCGTGTCATGTTATGAACTGACATGACACGCAGCAGAATTTCCGAAACACAAGTTATACAAAATAGAGCTATTAGAAATATATTTCGTCCACCGTACACCACTCTACAATATTTGAGCACTACCATATAAGATGATTCCTTTTGACATTCTACCAACATACAGATTACAAATGCAATTCTGAAAATAATATTCAAAACGACCTCACATAAAACATAACCGATTTTTGACAAAGAAATTCATCAAAATAATACCACGAGGACACAACAAAATACATGTGCAGCCGATAAACACAATCATGTTTGGAGTAAGGTCCTTACAATATATTGCCTATACCGAAATTAACCATCTGTCTGACATACATAAAATTCAATCCAGTCAGGGATCCCAAATGAATAAGCTAAAAAAATATTTTATTTAATTTGCTTTTACATAAAAAAACACATACAATTTATATTGCGAATATTTATAAAACCACTTTCGATCTTTTAAGATCTCCGAGATCGACAGCTGTACGTGTGATGATGAGACACCTCAAGATGTCCCTCACCTGTTGATGCTTTGTCCCCTTTTCAGCATTCAAAGACAACAGCTGGAGGTACGGGAGCCTGGGTGAGGACCTATCCGACATCGGATCCGTGATAGTTCATAAGGAACGTCACGAGAGGTGGTATCATACATGATAAACTAGTAAGGACATTGGTACCATAAACCAAGCTAGGACACAAAATGCCGAACACTCTTCTAGTGGAACGGAAGGTTTGTTGATGACAGTCAACAGTCCGCCTTCTTCTGAGAAGTTTTACGTGGTTTCCTCCCAGCAATGAGCAAATACTGAAAACTTAATTGGCCCACACTAGATTATCTCTCCTGTACCCAATACAGATTTAAATAAAATATCTTTATTTAGTTAGAAGAAACAGAAATCCACTTAATGATCTATAAACCTTATACACAATAAGCAAGGTAAACAATAAATGCAATGCAATCTAAAAAACACTTTCGAAGTTAGAAGCCCTCGAGCAAATATCAACAAAAATACAAAGAATTATTTTTTATAATTCTTAAAAAAAATTGTAAAACAATAGTTTGTAACAGTATTTAAACATAAGTTAGTTTTTAAATTTATAGATTTATATCGAATTATTAAATTTTAGTCTAGATTTATATAAATAATACAAATTCAATTAAAATTTATACAGACCTAGCTTAGCACGAATATCACTCAAGCGTTGACTTAAAATGATTGTGTTATCAGTCTTTCTCTATACATTACAGATTTTTAATAATCATCGTCATAAATAAACCATGGAAATAAAATAAAAAGTACCTACACAATTTTCGGTGAAGTATGTCTATGGTCGACGAATGTCTTATTACTATAATTTAATATAAGTATGTAATGATATATATCTCTTCTTTATCTTTTTAATTATTCCTAGTTCAGCCTTACTCTTCGTTTTTTATTGAGGATGTTTTACAATGATTTTTCCACACAATCGTCTGAGGGAGCGCATTTCTATAGTGTTCATTCGGTTTTCACCCTTCTTTTGCCAGTTCCATGTTTCGCTTCCATACATCAGTGTCGGTACCACACACACATGCTCAATATAGTGAAAAATGGAAAACCGAGCGGTCCTTTACACAAAAGTGAATAAAATCATTATTTTGCTTGCAATGCAATGCTTCCAAAAACGTCTGTCATCATGAAAGAAAAATATAAGGTATAGGACAACAAAGGTTTTAAATTTTTGCTTGTATAAAATGTTCAGTCAGATTTGGGTCGTTCACTTTGGTAATCAAATTTCGACATTCATGATTACTTGCTATATAGTTTTTTCATATAAGAATGAATGCGGATTCCAGAGGAATTTATTGTTCCGATACAAATTTAAATAATTTCTCAATTCGCCAGCGAGACATTTTGGAGCGAAGTTGATACTAGCATGGTCATATGCAAACCTGTTACATATGCTCAAAATACCCTCTCTTCCACCCGCGCTGCAAGTAGCTTGCTCTAAAATTTAAGGACTGTCGATTTTTGAGCATGCTCATTTCTAGCAAAGTACGTATGTAGACACATGCTACTAAGTAGCATTTGCTCAATAATGGCATGCTCATGTACTAGTAATGAGCATGTGTATCTAGACCATTGTTCCGCAGTGTGTGCCGCGGCACACCAACTAATCACCACAATACACCCGTGTGCCGCGGCGGAAAAAAACGTCTTTTTGTGAAGAAATTAAATAAACTTTCTTATGATATTACATGTTTTGGCATTACATTTTGATAATAAATTAATTTAAATAATTTTTTTTTCTTTTCTTTGGTGTACCTCTGAAATTTCTAATTTGGCAGGTGTGCCTTGAACAGAAAAAGATTGCGGAGCACTGATCTAGACCTTAATGGCAAAACGTGAGAACCTTGAGGTTTTCCAGAGGGCACATATGATATATCGCTCACTCCTTTCAAGAACGTCACAAATCAAAAATCGTCAAATTTTAGTTGTGCATGTTTTCGGAATGTCCAGAAAATGTACTATGCCCCAGGAAAAGTGGCATATTTTTAACTTAATGTTTACCCGCTACAGGGCAGAAAGTGTTGTTTTTGCATTTTGAATAAAAGGTATTGTTTAATTATTTTTTTAAATATACTAAATATTTTCAAATGGAGAAAAAACCTTCAGGTTTTACCTAAAAAGATCCGTTGCACAGTAAAAAGTTCAGTAAGTGGCTTGATATTTATTTTGAATACATTGTATTATATTATTAAACTTTAAAAACGTTCTCCTGAAAAATCAAGGTTTTTGATTTATGACGTTCTTGAAAGGAGTAAGCGATATGTGCAACGTCAATGACAAACCCCTTTATGATAATAGATTGTAATCGACTATTAAAATACACCGAGGACGGAAAAGGTATTTCTACCCGTTCGGTCGATTGATGCTTATGGACAGGAAGGGTATTTTTACCTTCTGCGTCGGCCTCATTTCAAAGGCAGAAAAGAAGGAATTATACTATTATGTTTTTATATGAATAACCAATCTCTTTGTTAAGGTCTTAACTTTATGTTCATAATTGTCAAATCGCGTCGCCAGCGGTCCGCAGGCGTAAAAAATACCCGTCCTTAGTGTGTTAAGACGAGAACACCTATCAATATATGTAAAGATATAAGCGTGTTGGCAATATCTGAAAAATAAAGGAATGCTTAGTTTTATAAAATAAAACTCAAACATTGGTTTTAAACGCTTTTGTTTTTGG
The DNA here is from genome assembly GCF_059751285.1 of Brachycentrus maculatus. NCBI lineage: Eukaryota > Metazoa > Arthropoda > Insecta > Trichoptera > Brachycentridae > Brachycentrus > Brachycentrus maculatus. The sequence goes on from NW_028281149.1 coordinate 377,076, forward strand.
TACTTTTTTCCAACCAGTTTCGACAATCACCTTGTCATCTTCAGGATGGATATGTAGGGGCCACACGAGCTTAAGTACTCTCTTATGGTAGAGAAAGTCCAAAATAAGTTTTTGAGGTATCTCTACATGAGAGAGTACGGCTATTATCCTTGGCTCTACCCGACCCAGTTTCTCCAGGGTATGCTTGGCTACAATAGTTTAGAGACTAGAAGGAATGTGTATTTGATTACGCATTTTTATTGATTGTTGCGCAGTATGATCGATAATCCTGAAATTATCCAGAGCATTGGTCTGTATGTTCCCGATAGTTACCTAAGACAGCGTCGGCATAGATTGTTTCACATTCCTATACACAGGACCAACCTGCCGATGGTTATGCCTGTAGGAAGAGCTACCGCTATGTTGAAAAATATCACATTGGATATTGATCTGTTCCATGTGTCCGAAGGAGTTTTCCGAAGCGGGATTCTTCTACACCTTTAAGTCTTATTGCTTACTTTTAATATATGCCTTGAATATTGTTTGTTTTGTATATATATATATTTTTTTATTGAATAAATTGAATTGAAATTAAAAAAAAATTGAATTGAAATACTGAAGATGACAACGCGCTTGTCGGGACTGGTTGGAAAACAGTACCAGAAGCAAAAGTTGTTGGTTATTTTCAACCAACAACAATTTTTATAAAGTTTGAGTTTTAATTTGTTTATAAAATGTGCCACAAAGTTTAAGCAATGAAATGCTTAGTATTAATAAAAATCACGTTTATTTTATAAAATATAAAAAATGTTTTATTAACATACGTAGCAAAAGTTTCTTCATTTTATGTTGTATTGTTTAAGTTAATTTTGTTATATCCATTACTAATTTCACTTGTAGTACTTTCGATTTGTGGTTGCTGAAAAAAAAAGGATTTTATCAAAACATATATCGGATTTAACAAACACCTACAATCTCTCTCTCTCCTTATTTTAAAATATTATATAAATATTTTCCACAACCAAGATACACTGAAATATCTCTTAAAAAAAAGTACCTACCTTTTTTGTCTATCATTCTGGTCTACCTACCTTTTATATTCAATTCCCAAAAGAGAATACTTTCCTTTCCTCCACATCATAACACCTTTCTGGTCTAACATTTTTTGTCACATTTTTTAATGCAATTTGATACAATTTCCATACATTTATACATATCGCTCACTCCTTTCAACAACGTCATATATCAAAAATCGTCTATTTTCAGTTGTGCGTGTTTTCGGAATGCCCACAATATATACTATATCCCAGCAAAAGCGGCATATTTTTAACTAAATATTTACTCGCTACAGGGCAGAAAGTGTTATTTTGCATTTTGAAAAAAAGGTATTGTTTAATTTTTAAAAAAAATAAACTAAATATTTATTAATTAATTATTTTTCAAATGGAGAAAAAACATTCAGGTTTTATCTAAAAAGATTTGATGCACAGTAAAAAGTTCAATATTGATATTTGTTTTTAATACATTTTATTATATTTTAAAACTTTAAAAATGATCTCCTGAAAAATCAAGTTTTTTTATTTATTTTATAAATGACGTTGTTGAAAGGAGTGCTCCGCTTCAGGTACCAGACCAGGGTAATATTGCATAAAGATTAGAATGAAAAATCACAAATTATTTTTATATTTAATTTTTGAAAAATTTAAGAGAAATATTTGTTTTATTTTATTTTATTATTTACACAAATATTTCAATTTCATACTATTCCAGTGAGCCTAAGCGGCTCATGATTAGAAATAGGTATCAAATTGTGGTAGAGTGGGTTCGAACCGAGAAACTCTGACTTAAGAGTCCGCGACACTAACCTGACACGTATATTTATTTGACATCAACCCGGAACTCGAACCCGGGAGCTCCAGTATGGTAGCCAAGCATGCTGATCATTACACTACGCAGCCGGACATAATATAACTTACCATAATCCACATTGAGGTTGAAAAACATATAATTTAAATTTGCTGAAATTGCGATAGTAGACTCCTCGTGACTCAGTTGTTGAGATGATGATGGATTGTGAGGAACAACGTCTCTGCTTCTTCGTGGATTATCGACTTCTAGGTTGTTACGCCTCTGCGGTTGTCTGATTTCGTTTACGTTTCTAGCTGCAAATAAATAATTTTTACATTTTGGCATCCTCAATATGGAAGAAAGAAAAAAAAGATGTATGTATTATGCAAGCTCTTCTAAAAATACAAACAGGTATTTATTTATTTATTGATTTGGCGTTTAATTTGTAGGACTCCATTTTAATTTATGTATTAATTTTAAATTTAAAAACAGATTTTTTGAGTCTCCTGAGTTGTATTTTTTTATTAACAAAAACACAAATTTTTCTCGACACGGTTCATTATTAGAAACACAACTGAGAACTGAGATGGCATATCTAGAGTTCCGATATAACCAAGTAAGAGTGAGATGTGAATAGTGTCTCATAGCGTCTTTTTTTAGCATGAATATACCTACGTCACTCAATGGCACATTTTGATCGTATTGTTCATTTTTTTCAGAATTTTCGCAAAATATCCTTATAATGTGCCTGATAAGCGGTGAATGTTAAGATAAGTTTTTGTATTATCGAGGAATACCTAAAATCTTAAATTATTATTTATTACATTTAAAAAGTACTGCGGAATAGTTACACATCACCGGAAAGGAAGGGATGAATACTTACATGGGTCGTGCCAATATTTCCTGAGGTGTTCAGGATTCTTATTGTAACACTTTTGGCCATATCTGCACGCTGTTTTAAATTCCTGAGTTGGCCGGTGAAACTCCTTTATGCGAGTAGGGTTCTTGCTTCGACACTTACTCCCATGTTCACAATCTGGTTTCACTCGAGAAGTCTGGGAATTCATTTCCTCGACGTGGCTAGTCCTTTTACGTTTGCTTCCATGCCCAGAAAAATTCTTGCTCTTACTCATACCTAAAATACGAATTTTTTTCATTTGTTTAAAAACTCTTTAATATTTTACAATATATCATAATTACAATATATCATAAGTACAAAAAATATTGAATATTAATACAAAAACATATCCCACAAAGGCATGGCCCGTGTGTGGGTATACATTATATTTAAGGTTATAATAGGGCACTGGAAAGAATACAATAGATATTATCAGAAATAAAATTAGATTAAAAATGCTAATATAAACTACAAATATTTGATTTTAACAGATAATAAAAAATCATAAAGATGAAAATGAAAGAAGTTTGCAAATATGTACTATGTGAGTTATACGTTTAAAAGAAGATACTTAGATATTTTTTAAAAATAAATAATTAAAGCAAAATTTTAAATAGAAACAACCTTTAATCAATGTCTAACACAGGGGTTCCCAAAGTGTGCGCCGCGACGCCCTGGTGCGCCGTAGAAAGTAATGAGGGGCGCCGTGAGTCAATCCTCTATCGTTATCCGAAACCACAAATATTCCCTTTTTTGCTGTTCTCTGTTTCAATTCTGAATTCTTATAAATAAAGTAAAACTCAATTTCATACCGTGTATATTTTATTTTTTGTGCCTATCTACCGGACTACTATTATTGTAGGTAGGTACCTATTTTTTTCGACTATAATAAATACAGGATCTTTCATTTAGTGCTTTCTATCTTTAAATTTTAATAAAACGAAGTGTGCGTCAGAGATGTAGCATCAACAATATGGTCGCTATTAACTGTGAAAGTTTGAAAGTCTTAATTGAAAGATCCTATATATAGTCACTATGTCTATTCCAAATAGCTTACTAATGTAGGGCGCCGTGGCAAAATACTAAGCTTGTAAGTGCGCCGCGGGCTGATAAAGATTGTGAACCCCTGGTCTAACATATAGTCTTTGTGGAATGAATCAAACAGTTTTGAAGATAAGAAAATGGAGTGTCTTTGCGCGAGTCGAAAACTAAGCGTATTTCAAATACTTGTATACTAAAAGTGGTCAGGCAAGGAGTCTTATGATCGGCGTGTATGTGTGAGGAGATACAAAAATGCGGAAGACGCGAAGATGGTTTTAAAGACAGATTAGTGTGGCGTTCCATTCTCTCTCCAGCGGGATGGTTAGTTAGTTAGTCAGTTATGGACACATATTCCCGTATTCAGAAATCTTGTTCTTTGGTCCCTAATTTTTCATCGTTATGATGTCATTTGTCACCAAGACTTCCATATATTTCATTACCTATGTTGTGATGTCAATAATAATTACCTTCACTCTCTTCATCGGATGAATCTGTCTCAGGTTTATGACCATCTTTTGACTTCGACTGATCTGAAATTAATAAATTCACATAAGGTATCAAATTAAAAGAACGCAACAGAAGGATGAATGTAGACTGAATGAAGACAAAATGACACAGAATGTATTCTCTCAGAGATGTTTGAAAGATATTTGAATAGAAAAATAAGGAATGAATAAAAGGCATCATCCATTATACTAAAGCATTATCCATCAAATCACAAGTAGGATGAATGTAGACTGAATGCAGTCGAAATGACGCAGAATGTGTTTTCTCAGAGATGTTTGATGGATGTTTGATAGATGTATTCTGATATTTTGTCCATCATTTTTCATCGTTATCTCGTTACGGTGACATATCGCTCACTCCTTTCAACAACGTCATGTATCAAAAAACCTGATTGTACAGAAGATGGTTTTTAAAGTTTAAAAATATAATAAAATGTATAAAAATAAAAATCAAGCCACTTATTGAAATTTTTACTGTGCAACAGATCTTCTAAGGTAAAACCTGAATGTTTTTTTTGTTCCATTTGAAAAATTTAAAACAACACTTTCTGCCCTGCAGCGGGTAAATATTAAGTTTAAAATTTGCCACTTTTGCTGGGATATAGTACATTTTCTGGGCATTCCGAAAACATGCACAACTGAAAATAGACGAATTTTGATTTATGACGTTCTTTTTATGACGTTATTTTTCATCATCTTTGTTGAGACGTCAATAGTAATCACCTTCATCACTCTCCTCATTGGATGAATCTGTTTCAGATTGATGACCATCTTTTGACTTTAGCTGATCTGAAATTAATAAAATAACCCAATATACGATGTGTCGCCACTTATTTTTTAAAAACCTTTTTATAGTACATTTTCTGGGCATTCCGAAAACATGCACAACTGAAAATTGACGATTTTTGATTTATGACGTTCTTGAAAGGAGTGAGCGATATGTCTAAATGTATAGAAATTGTATCAAATTGTATTAAAAATGTAAGTATATAAAATAAATATAAAGTTAATTTTTTTTGTATTTTACCTAAGGCAGAAAAGCTGACCTTTAGAGAGGTAATATTTTAAGGTAATTTTTTAAAGTGGGTACCTGTATTTCCACCAGCAAGTCTCGCGCTCGTATTGTCTCCAGAATTAATTTTAACATTTGCTAGAAGGAATTGCAACTGCTTCTCTGTGATGTTCTTCTTCAAATGGCTCGGAATGCAGCTCGGACCAGCCACCTTGAATTTCCAGATAAGACTTTCCACTGAAATTTAACCAACGCATTTAAATATTATGACCGTGAATTATTGATTGAATTATTATATATAAATATATATATATGTATACATAAATATATATATATATATATATATATATATATATATATATATATATATATATATATATATATATATATATATATATATATATATATATGTATATAAATTGAAGGAACCATGAAAAATCCTTAGCAAGTGACAAGCAAGTTTGAATTTTTTTAAAGTATTATATGACTTTATTATAACTAAAGCGGGAGTATACTAAAGAAATATTATTTGAAAAGGTAATATCAAATATAGTGTGTTTTTTTAGAGATATACAAATTCAAATTTCCCGCAGTAAATTGATGGTGGCACCCGCCGTATGGCATGTTGCGCCATCATGTTGAAACCATAACTCTGTCACATTTGACTGATGTATGAAGAAAGAAAAGGTCAGTAATCATGGTAGTGCTCTTCATTGACCGTAAAACTCTAACCGTCATCGTCTTTAAAAAAAAAGAGCCAATGATTCCACCTGCCCATAAATCACACCAAACAGTGACTTTTAATGGATTTAATGCGTCTCGATAAAGGCTTCTTTGTTTTCTCCACTCAAAATTCGTCAATTCTGCTTATTGAACCCATTTAGCCATTTAACCAAAAATGTGCCTCATCGGTGAACAAAATTTTGCGTTGAAAAAGAGGATCAAGCTGAATATTGTTTTCGGCCCATTCACCGAACCTATGACACACATAATTGTCATTCAGTCTATTCATGGTGAAATGACAAAACGTAGTGACTACAAATCAACTGTCAACTGTCAAATTGACAGTCAGTAGAAACAATGTTGCTACTTTAAAAACCAAACCTCTAATGCAAACATCGAAAGTAAACTTACAGTGAGGGTGAGAATATTCAATGAAGTGTTTCAACTCAGTACTGTTGCAAGATTCCCCGTCCTTGCACTCACTCGGTTCACTCTCATCTGTAACATGATAATAATTACATATAATCATTATAATAATTACATATAGGCAGAGAGGATAGAACGCCACGCCCTTCTGTCCCGACGTCCACTCCTCGCTTCCTTCACATCCATACATCTAGTCATTCATGCCCTCCGATTGCGCAGACTTGTTAACACCACCAGATTGTAGGTTCCGAAGGATCTGATCGTGCCAAGTATTTTTCGGCCGTCTTTTTCCATGTATATTTACTTAGTCATTCTCTTGTTATGCATTCGCTCCACATGTCCATTCCACCTTAAAGAACTCTTCTTAATCTTTACAATTATCCTTGTTCAGCTTTTAATTCCTTTCTTATATCTTCGTTTTTAATTCTGTCATAAAATAATTTTCCACACGTTTGTCTGAGAGAGCGCATTTCAACAGCGTTCACTCTGCTTTCATCTTTCTTATGCTAGTGTTTGCTAGAATGCGCATATGAATAATAGAATGACGATCTCCTCATAGTGTAAAAATATTTGTAATAAACCCTTTAATAGTTGAGTGGGAAATGCGATCACTGAGCATTTTTTGCAAATGTCTTTACACTGTTCTATGCCTGTCTGCTGTGCTGGTCGGAGTTGTGGAGGCGTCTGTGCACCGGCCAATGTCGGGTCAGAATCGGATTTAGCTGACTAACTTAACTAATTATTTATTTCCACTTCTAGAAAATTTGGTGGTGGTTTTACAAACTTGAGATTAATTAGATTGGCAGTGAAAAAGTACTAGTAGTGACGTACCCGTCTCTTCGTCAGGACAATCACTACTACAGCATGCAAACAATACCACCCTTCACCACCATAGCACCATTTACACACTTAAAACTACACAAAATTTTTAACACATGCGATTTTTGGTCGACCCGAAGACCAACACGCACTAAAGTCTTCACCACAGACATGCGTTACGAACCGAGGTTAAATATGCTCTAGGGTTAAACGTATTAATGAAACAGCTTATATACTCGTAGGATGAAAAGAGTGGGTGGGGTTTGAACATATTATATTTCCATATATTGTAATATGCAGCTGTATAGGGATGTCTCAGAGATTCGGTGTGGAGGAACAAACACATGAGGATAGAAAGTAAAATGAAAATATACAAAATATGTGTTCCACTAATAGCCACTTATGGAATTGAGGCAAGAGCAGATACTTCCAGAACAAAATCTCGACTTCGAACCTCCGAGATGAAGACTCTCCGATCCATAACCGGAAACACACTGCAAGACTGAGTAAGAAATACCGACATTCGAAGCATGTGTAAGATGGAGGATATCGCGAGGTGGGGACGACAACGAAGGCGATACTAGAAGGAACATATAAACAGAATGTCAGAAGACAGACTTCCACGTATCGCCCTCCAAGGCAACCCTGAAGGACGCAGACCCCCAGGTACACCTCCGAAAAGATGGAAAGACAGCTGGGAGTCGACATCCCAAGAGCGACATGCGGAGGCACAAACAGATCCCTGGGATCTACAAAAAGAAGAAGAAGAAGAAGATATTTCCATACTGTTTTCTTGACTGCTGCTTCGAGCTCCTGTATTATCTGGTTCGGGTATTTGGCGTCTTACAACGCCTTTTGTGGGACGTTCTGCTTTTTTAGTATCATCAAACTCAATATCGTTCTCCATATTTCAATGTTTGTATGAAAAATCGCATGCACCTCGTCCCAGAATTTTCCCCGAGATCTTGTTCACTGTAAACACAATGTATGTTGCATATTACATTTTGACATCTCATCAAAGATGAAGAAGAATATGGAAGTTTGGGGATTTACGGGGCGACCGTCATAGGATGGTTTAAGTGATCACTTTACACACGTGTAACATTCACCAATTCTACAGAATATTGACAATCACACTACTCAAATTCTTTACTCAAATTCTTGGAAGTTCTATAAATATGAACCAATTTTGAAACATTGTTCTTGAATCACTAGAACTTCACTAGAGACATCTATTGGTGAGATGAAAATTTTCATTTATTTTCATCTCACCAAAATATGTCTCTAGTGAAGTTCTAGTAATTCAAGAATAATGTTTAAAAATTCGTTCATAATTATATATATATATATATATATATATATATATATATATATATATATATATATATATATATATATATATATATATATATATATATATATATATATATATATATATATATATAAATATATATATATATAATATATATATATATATATATATATATATATATATATATATATATATATATATATATATATATATATATATATATATATATATATATATATATATATATATATATATATATATATATATATATATATATATATATATATATATATATATATATATATATATATATATATACATATATATATATATATATATAGAACTTCCTAGAATTTGAGTAGTGTAGTTGTCAATAGTGGGTAGAATTGTTGAATGTTACACGTGTGTAAAGTGATCACTTAAACCAGCCTATGACGGTCGTCAGCCCCGTAAATGCCCAGACGTCCATATTCTTCTTCATCTTTGATGATATGTCAAACAAAACAATGTATGCTTATTGTCAACATTCTGAGTGTGACCAAAATTTTTTTTCATTCAAACCCTTATCCGCACCCCAATAGTGCATAGGGCACTGCAGTGTTATAATAAAAACGCAGTGTTATCTTGATCGTTAACACATGAAGGAAAGGTGATCAGCCCTCCGTTTCAGGTACCAGTCCAGGGTAATTTTAATTTAATATTACAGTGAATAATATTTTACACAAATAAAGTATTTGCACACACTCAAAATGTTGTATCTGGTCAAATTATAAGCTGAAATAATAAAATTAAAAGAATATTTTCCGGCGGTCTCATGTATGTGATTATAATTCAGGATTCGGACCTCAGATAGAAATGAAAGAGAGAAACAAAAGCAATTTAAAAAAAATTTCTTTAGTTAGCTTATATTATATTTAACACGATCTACTTTTTACACTTAATGTACATCATACGAGTACGTATATTTATATATATATATATATATATATATATATATATATATATATATATATATATATATATATATATATATATATATATATATATATATATAACCCTTATCCGCACCCCAATGGTGCATAGGGCCCTGTGTCATATAAACGCAGTGTTATCTTGATCGTTTATACATGAAGGAAAGGTGATCAGTCCTCCGCTTCAGGTACCAGTCCAGGGTAATATTGAATAAATATGACAGTGAAAAAATCACTTATATTTATTTTACCCCCCTTGGGAATCGAACCCGGGACCTCCAGAACGGTAGCCGAGCGTGCTGACCATTACACTACGGAGGCGGACAATATATTTACATCTTCTTATAGTAAACAAAACTTTATTTTAAAATTCTTCATACATTCGGGCATCTCATCATATATTTTCAAACTTATCTATATTATACACTTATTCTACATTTTTTTTAAAAGAAGAAGAAGAAATAATAAAAAAAGAAGAAAAAGGAAAAGAAGAAGAATAAGTTTTTTCATTATTATACAATATCACAGTACCTACAAAATTTCACGAATCGGATCTAATGTATTTGTTTTCTGTCGTTCGATAAAAATTTACGCATGTTTGAACATGTTTTATTACAGATTCTGTTGCAGTGCTCACTTGTTTAGAATACATGTCCGGGATACTGCCATGTGTGAATGCCGTCTTGAAGAGGAGGATCTAGATCACATGTTCTTTGGGTGCCCGTTGAATGACGGCTACCCGAGCTTCCTTTCAGACCACTCCACCATAAACGTCCCATTTCCCACCAACATCTTAACCTTACTAACCTCCCCTAACAAACTTGTTTATAAAATAATTTGTAAATACCTTAAAATTAATTGTATAAATTTGTAAAGGTGTATGATAACTTACTAAAATAACTCACTAAACAAACTAACATAACTAATAAAACTAACCCCACTAACAGGAATACTAACACTTACATATAAGTCAAATGTAAAAAGTGTAAATAAAGAATAACTCGACACTGGCTATAACACCCAAGAAGGGTGAAAAGCCATCAGAAAGAAGAAGAAGAAGAAGAAGATTACAGATTCTGTGAGTTGTCAAAATGTAAGGTTATGTGTGACTTGCTGAATCGTCAAAATACATTTTATTTATTTAAACATATTACGTACATAAGTCACATATACATTATCCCCGATGAGTAATTTCCGTGACTCATTTTGGGACATGAAATTAAGATTAACAAGATTGAAAAGCAGATGGGAAAGTAACAAACAAGAAAATACAAGTCGAAAAGGAAAATATAAAGCTATAAAAGGCAAAAAACAAAAGGTAAGAAGCATGTTTAAAGGAAAAAAGAGAAACTATAACTAATCACTAACACAAATATCTTTCCATTAAGTATTTTTTTAGTTCATTCATTTTGGATCCTTGAGTGGATTGAATTTTTTACAAATTCTTGTATATTTTATATACAAGAATGAAGGTTTCCGCTACTAGTCGATGTCGTGAAGGAATGATCGAAACACGTGTCACACTAGATTTGAATAAATAGTGGTAATAACCAAGAAAACGATAATAAAAATATGTACACACCCTTGATTTGAGAATATTTGCACGAATTTTAGCCAAACGTCTCGCGTTCTTCACTGACTTCAAGCAACTGTCTTATCATGACGGATGACGGTATATATTCCGAATTCGTGTTATCCGGTAAACGCGAAATTCGGCAAACTAATGAAATGAGGCGTTTAGTAAAAAAACTCCATTTTTACAATATTACATATCCATTTTTAAAATTACGAAAAACTTTTATGAACAATATAAAAATGCAGTCATAATTAAGTTGTTTGTCATCCATTGTTTAAACAAACAAATAAGGAGAGTTTATAAAATTAATTAACTTTGTTTTCACCATTTTTAAATAAAAAGTACTACTACTACTATTACTACCATCACGCCGTTTCCCCGCAGGGGTAGGTAGAGAGGATGGAACGCCACACTCTTCTGTCCTGACATACACTCCTCGCCTCCTTCACATCCATACATCTAGTTATACATGCCCTCCGATTACGCAGACTTTTCACACCGCCAGATTTTAGGTTCTGATTGATCTGATCGTGCCAAGTCTTTTTCGGTCGTCCACGTTCTGTTTTCCCTCTCACATTCGCCACATATATTTTCTTAGTCATTCTCTCGTTATCCATTCGCTCCACATGTCCACACCACCGCAAAGAACTCTTCCTAATTTTTTCAATTATTCCTCTTTCAGCCTTACATTCCTTTCTTATATTGTCGTTTTTAATTCTGTCATACAATGATTTTCCACACATTCGTCTGAGGGAGCGCATTTCAACAGCGTTCACTCTGCTTTCATCCTTCCTTTGCCAGTTCACTCTGTCACTCTGTTCAACGCACCATTTATTCTATTCCCTGCATTCACTCTTCTCTCAATATCCTTATCCACTTTTCCATCCCTTGCGAACATGCTTCCTAGATATAAAAATTCTTGCATCTGTTCTAGGGATTTATTGTGCACAGTAATCTTGCATTCTGTCAAATCTTTCTCTCTTTCAAACACCATGACCTTTGACTTACTTTCATTCATTGCCAGATCATTTTCCATACATACATCATACATTCTTGACACTATTAGTTGCAAATCCTCCGCACTGCTCGCTAGCAGTACGGCGTCATCCGCATACAGCAAGCAACTAACAGTTATATTCATCATTTTCTCTCCGACTCCCACACTTGCAATCTCTTTCATACAATGGTCCATATAGAGATTAAACAACCATGGTGACAATACACATCCCTGCTATACGCCTTTGGAAATTGCAAACCATGATGTAATGCCCCCATTCACTCTTATACTAGCTGTGCTGCCCTCGTAGAGGGGATGAACTGCTTGTATAAGTTTATTGTCTACTCCATATTTTTCCAGCACGCTCCATAATTTAATCCTATCAACCTTATCATACGCTTTCCGCAAATCCACGAAAGCACAGAAGAGTTTCTGATTTTTAGCCAAAAACTTTTCCGTCAGCATTCGTAGTGCAAAAATTTGATCTGTGCAACCTCTTCCACTCATAAAAGCACCTTGCACATCCCAAATCCGTTCTTTCGTCACCATTCTAACTATGGGGGGCATACTGGGCACACGTGTATCGTCTCCATCCCTCTCGGCGTTCCATTTCTTACACGTTGTAGCTACGGCTGTAGCGACGGATTGGAGATTGGCACGGTTAAGACTTTGCGTCCCTTTCCAAACAAATCTCCGCTTTCGCTGGCGGTATCCCAGATGTTCGGATTTGGAAAGGAATTCCGGGGCGCTCATACGCCTCAACTTATTGGTTCAGAATTATGGAACATATAATCCTTCACTTTACACTACTTCTATAAAGAATCTTTACACTTTTACTACTTCATATAATCACCAGACACAACACTTATAAGGATGCAAAATTTTACGGATCTTGGATGCAAATATCCGACAGAAATTAAATAACTGATGGAGCGGGCTTAAAAAGCAGCCACTCTGGGTGGCGTCCGAGGCCGAAAGTAGGTTAAATTGTAGAATAAAAAGTAAAATAAAAAGTTAAATTGTAAAATAAAAAGTAGGTTAAATTGTATTAATAAAAAAGTGTAGAATAAAAAGTAAATTGTACTATAATTTACTTTTTATTCTACACTTTTTTATTAATACAATTAAACCTAATTTTTATTTTACAATTTAAAATAAAAAGTAGGTTAAATTGTATTAATAAAAAAAGTGTAGAATAAAAAGTAAATTGTAGAATAAAGAGTAAAATAAAAAGTTAAATTGTAAAATAAAAAGGAGGTTAAATTGTATTAATAAAAAAAGTGGTGAGAACAAAGTTAATTAATTTTATAAAGTTTATAAAATGTGCCACAAAGTATCTGCGGTAAACATTCAGGAAAAAATAAGGAGAGTGTTTATTATTTGTATTATTTGGTATTATTTTATTATTTGGTAATACAGCGTTATCAATGCCTTTCAATACAAAAAAATCAATTTGTTTGTTCTGCATTAAAAAATGTAAGAATGGATTTTTTACGTTATATAAACATTTTTAGTAAAGATGGATTTTCTACTTTTTTGAGTGAATAGACTCAAATAAAAATACAAATGATGTCTGAAAATAGATATGTCGGTTTGGTTAAAAAGATTAAAATATACATTTGAAATTTCATAGATAAGCCAACATAAATTCGTAGGTGATATTAAAATACACAAAGCTTTAATTTCATTTAAAACATTTAGAGTGTGTTTAAATATTTGTTCACAAATCTGGATTATCAGCAATAAGAGTTATTTTTTACATTATTTTTTGCATTTATAAGGATTACGACTGTCCATATTCTTATTCATCTATATTGAGATGACAGAAAACTATATATATATATATATATATATATATATATATATATATATATATATATATATATATATATATATATATATATATATATATATATATATATATATATATATATATATATATATATATATATATATATATACATATATATATATATAAATATATATGTATATATATATATAAATATATATATATATATATATATATATATATATATATATATATATATATATATATATATATACATATCTATAAACAATATATGTAAAACTATATCCATATGTATAAAAAAACTAACTTAACTTAGCAGAGGAAGACCGAAAAAACTTGGCACGATCAGGTATGTCAAATACTTGAAAGCGGTCACATTTGATTGTTAAATTTTACAACAAATTTCGCCGAATCAATAAATGATGTCATATGATAACACTATGTCAATTTTGATTAAAATGTAGTTAACATTTCATTCGGATTATCTTTAAAGATTAGCTGGAATAGTAACGATATGTAATTCTGCCGAAAAAAAAATAAAGCCATCATAAAATAAAAAAAAACAAAGATAAACAATTTTTTATCATTCGTAGTTCACTTTGTGTAATACCACTTAAAAAGGGTATTTCACAATTGCCAGTTACGGAATAACCATTCCCTCATCAGGTAAGCTATCGACTAAGATGAAATTGCTTTTGTCTCCTGTTTATGTGTATGTAATGAATTCAATTTATAAAAACCAGAATGATTCAGGTCATCTTCTTTATCTTTACGATTCAACAAATAATAAAGAAAATAATTTCATAAATCAACGGAAATAGAAATTTTAATAATAAAAAAACCCTTACCGCACCCCAATGGTGCATAGGGCACTGCTTCATATAAACGCAGTGTTATCTCGATCGATTACACATGAAGGAAAGTGAACAGCCCTCCACTTCAGGTACCAGTCCAGTGTAATATTGAATAAATATAAGAGTGAAAAAATCACTTATATTTATTAAACCCCCCTGGGAATCGAACCCGGGACCTCCAGAATGGTAACCGAGCATGCTGACCATTACACTACGGAGGCGGCGAAATTTTAACCAAGTAATTATATTTTTAAACTTTATAAACGTTCTCCTAAAAAATTAAGTTTTTTTTATTTATGACGTTCTTGAAAGGAGTGATCGACATGAGAATCGCCAGAAAATATCCTTTTCATTTTTATTATTTAAGATTTAATTTGATCAGATTATTTATTTACAAGATTTTGAGTATTATGTAGGTACATGTTTTTTTTTAGATGGGAATTGCATTTATTATTCACCTTGCTAATTATGTACAAGGTTTTATAGATCATTTAGTAGAATTTGTTTCTTCTACATAGCTAATTCAATATGTTTTTGTTTGAATCTGTGCTGGGAACAGGAGGGATAATCTAGTGTGGGCAAATCAAGAACTTCTCAAGATTTGCTCATTGCAGTATATTATTTACATGGTTTATTTACAACAACATTTTGAGTGTGTCTAAATACTTGTTCACAAAATCTGGATTATCTCCAATTAGAGGAGTTATTTTTATATTATTTTTTGACATCTCATCAAAGATGAAGAAGAATATGGAAGTCTGGGCATTTACGGTGGTTGTCAATAATGGGTAGAATTGGTGAATGTTACACGTGTGTAAAGTGATCACTTAAACCAGCCTATGACGGTCGTAAGCCCCGTAAATGCCCAGACTTCCATATTCTTCTTCATCTTTGATGAGATGTCAAAAAATAATATGAAAATAACTCCTGTAATTGGAGATAATCCAGATTTTGTGAACAAGTATTTGGACACACTCAAAATGTTGTAAATAAATTATCTGGTCAAATTATAAGCTTAATAATGAAAATGAAAATGGTATTTTCTGGCGTTTCTCATGTGTGTGATTATAATCCAGGATTCGGACCTCACATACTAATATAAGAGTTTCTGCTTAATAAAAAGCTTCTTTACATCTCACCAATAGATGTCTCTAGTGAAGTTCAAGTGATTCATGAACAAGGTTTCTAAATTGGTTCATATATATAGAACTTTCAAGAATTTGAGTAGTGTGGTTGTCAATAATGGATAGAATTGGTGAATGTTACACGTGTGTAAAGTGATCACTTAAACCAGCCTATGACGGTCGTAAGCCCGTAAATGCCCAGACTTCCATATTCTTCTTCATCTTTGATGAGATGTCAAAAAATAATATAGTTTATTTACAACATTTGATCCTAACCAAACAAAGCCCAAAATTACAATTTTAAGCTAAAAGATAGAAGCGGTATTTATGAAATTTCTTGAGGTGACTGCGATAAAAAATATACAGGCCAAAATGCGAGTCCAAAAATTAGAATAAGAGAACATCGCCGTGGACTAACAAGTAATTATTTTTCGGAATTTGCAAATCATATCATGGAAACTAACCACTCATTTGACTCTCATGCACTTAAATTATTACACTCTGTTACAAATAAAGGTCAAGTCATGAATAATTTAGAAAATTTAGAAATACAAAAAAAAAAATTCAGATAAAACGTTAATTAATAATATATATATAACAATCTCCGCTCCCTAGGTGGAGCATATGGAGTCCACAAACTGTCTCCAGGCTTTTCTGTCGGCTGCCAGCTCCCTTGCATCCTCCCAAGTCAGATCCGCGTCCCGAAGTTCTGACGAGAACTGCCGACGAATTGTCAGCAGTGGTCGTCCTGGGCGGCGCGAACCTGATGCCTTGTAAAAGAGGCAAGCTAGATTAAGGCTCTCAGGAGGCATGCGGAGTACATGGCCAAGCCAACTGAATCGCCTTGTCTTGACGACAGTTGTGACCAAGATTTGCTGCGTCCTACGCCTTATCTCTTCATTCCTCACAAAGTCAAACCACCGCACGCCTAAGATTCTCCGCAAGCACCTATTCTCAAAGCTATACTGTTTCAAAATACGTCACCATTATTATCTTTGTTTCCTTTTTCAAAAAATCTTGTTCCTTAACCCCCCCCCTTCCCTATATTTATTGACCTATGTCGCTCACTCCTTTCAACTACGTCATATATCAAAATACTTGATTTTTTAGGAGATCGTTTTTTAAGTTTAAAAATATAATGAAATGTATTAAAAATAAATATCAAGCCACTTATTGAACTTTTAACTGTGCAACAGATAGGTAAAACCTGGATGTTTTTTCTCCATTTCAAAAATATTTAAAAAATTAATTAAACAATACCTTTTCTTCAAAATGCAAAAACAACACTTTCTGCCCTGTAGCGGGTAAATATTAAGTTAAAAATATGCCGCTTTTGCTGGGATATAGTATAATTTTTGGGCATTCCGAAAATATGCCCAATTGAAAATCGTGGAATTTTAATATATGTCGTTTTTGAAAGGAGTGAGCTATATATACCCCTAAATATATTTTTTATTCGTTATTTTTAATTTTTACCAGAAGATGAAAACATTTGTAAGATTTCGAAACTAGTCGTTTATATAAATAAAACTTATTAAGTGGTATATTCGAGTGTTTAATTAAAAAAAAAAAAAAAAATCAAAATTTAATAATAATAATAATAAAAACCCTTATCCGCACCCCAATGGTGCATAGGGCACTGTGTCTTATAAACGCAGTGTTATCATGATCGTTTTACACATGAAGGGAAGGTGATCAGCCCTCCGCTTCAGATACCAGTCCATGGTTATATTGAATAAATATTACAGTGAAAAAAATACTTATATTTATTTTTACCCCCCTTGGGAATCGAACCCGGGACCTCCAGAACGGTAGCCGTGTGTGCTGACCATTATACTACGGAGGCGGACAACACTCAAAATGTTGTTAATTTAGTTTATGTTTGGTTAGGTTAGGTTAGGTTAGGTTATATTTACCGTAAACAGAATGGAATGGAGTTATCAGAGTTGAAGCATGGTTGCGTACTAATCTTGCAGTGAAGCATTTCTTTTCAATACCACTGGCTGATTTAACTCCGTATTAAATCTAGCAAAAAATGTCTACGTAGCAATGTGATTGGATTTCTAAAAAAATGAGGGACGAAGTTGAATGGGGCGATCCTCTAAACGTCCATTTAAATTAAATAAATATAAAAATAATAATAAAACCCTTATCCGCACCCCAATGGTGCATAGGGCACTGCGTCATATAAACGCAGTGTTATCTTGATCGTTTACACATAAAGGAAAGGTGATCAGCCCTCCGCTTCAGGTACGAGTCCAGGGTAATATTGAATAAATATTACAGTGAAAAAATCACTTATATTTATTTTACCCCCCTAGGGAATCGAACCCGGGACCTCCAGAACGGTAGCCGAGCGTGCTGACCATTATGCTACGGAGGCGGACAAAATAAATAAAAATTAAAATAAATGAACAATATATTCAGTTAGTCCAAATACTTGTTCACAAAGTAGTGTGGTTGTCAGTCATGTGTAGAATAGTGAAATTGCAATGGTATTTTCAGTTAACAATTCATTTTATTTTGATGTTATTTGAATGAAAGAGAAAGAAGATAAAGGAATAACAATGGGAATATTTTCAAAAGCAGAATTAAACTTGTATTTCTTCTTCTTCTAACCCTTATCCGCACCCGATAGTGCATAAGGCACTACATCATATAAACGCAGTGTTATCTTGAAGTAAAGGTGATTAGTCCTCCGCTTCAGGTGCCAGTCCAGGGGAGTATTGAACAAATAATAGAGTGAAAAAATCACTTATATTATTTTATTATCTATCTCTTATAAGAATTATATTTTTATCATGTATGCTATTATAATCCGGAATTCGGACCTCACGTACAAATGAAAGAGCGTCTGCTCAATAAAAAACTTCTTTCATCTTACCACAGATATTTCCATTCAAGCACAATGTCTCAATTTTGAACAATACGTGTATATGTAGAAGTTCCAAGAATTTGAGTAGTGTGGTTGTCATTCATGGGTAAAATTGGTGAATGTTACACTTGTATAAAGTGATCACTTAAACCAGCCAATGACTATAACTCCTGTAATTGGAGATAATCCAGATTTTGTGAACAAGTTACAATGCATGTTACACGACATTTTGAGTGTGTCCAAATACTTGTTCACAAAATCTGGATTATCTCCAATTACAGGAATTATTTTCATATTATTTTTTGACATCTCATCAAAGATGAAGAAGAATATGGAAGTCTGGGCATTTACGGGGCTTACGACCGTCATAGGCTGGTTTAAGTGATCACTTTACACACGTGTAACATTCACCAATTCTACCCATTATTGACAACCACACTACTCAAATTCTTGGAGGTTCTATATATATGAACCAATTTAGAAACCTTGTTCATGAATCACTACAACTTCACTAGAGACATCTATTGGTGAGATGTAAAGAAGCTTTTTATTAAGCAGAAACTCTTATATTAGTATGTGAGATCCGAATCCTGGATTATAATCACACACATGAGAAACGCCAGAAAATACCATTTTCATTTTTATTATTAAGCTTATAATTTGACCAGATAATTTATTTACAACATTTTGAGTGTGTCCAAATACTTGTTCACAAAATCTGGATTATCTCCAATTACAGGAGTTATTTTCATATTATTTTTTGACATCTCATCAAACATGAAGAAGAATATGGAAGTCTGGGCATTTACGGGGCTTACGACCGTCATAGGCTGGTTTAAGTGATCACTTTACACACGTGTAACATTCACCAATTCTACCCATTATTGACAACCATACTACTCAAATTCTTGGAAGTTCTATATATATGAACCAATTTAGAAACCTTGTTCATGAATCACTAGAACTTCACTAGAGACATCTATTGGTGAGATGTAAAGAAGCTTTTTATTAAGCAGAAACTCTTATATTAGTATGTGAGATCCGAATCCTGGATTATAATCACACACATGAGAAACGCCAGAAAATACCATTTTCATTTTTATTATTAAGCTTATAATTTGACCAGATAATTTATTTACAACATTTTGAGTGTGTCCAAATACTTGTTCACAAAATCTGCATTATCTCCAATTACGGGAGTTATTTTCATATTATTTTTTGACATCTCATCAAACATGAAGAAGAATATGGAAGTCTGGGCATGTACGGGGCTTACGACCGTCATAGGCTGGTTTAAGTGATCACTTTACACACGTGTAACATTCACCAATTCCACCCATTATTGACAACCACACTACTCAAATTCTTGGAAGTTCTATATATATGAACCAATTTAGAAACCTTGTTCATGAATCACTAGAACTTCACTAGAGACATCTAATATAAGATTATATTATATATTATATTATAATATATAATTATAATATAATACTAATATAAGAGTTTCTGCTTAATAAAAAGCTTCTTTACATCTCACCAATAGATGTCTCTAGTGAAGTTCTAGTGATTCATGAACAAGGTTTCTAAATTGGTTCATATATATAGAACTTCCAAGAATTTGAGTAGTATGGTTGTCAATAATGGGTAGAATTGGTGAATGTTACACGTGTGTAAAGTGATCACTTAAACCAGCCTATGACGGTCGTAAGCCCCGTAAATGCCCAGACTTCCATATTCTTCTTCATGTTTGATGAGATGTCAAAAAATAATATGAATGTTACACGTGTGTAAAGTGATCACTCAAACCAGCCTATGACGGTCGTCAGCCCCGTAAATGCCCAGACTTCCATATTCTTCTTCATCTTTGATGAGATGTCAAAAAATAATTTGTGAACAAGTATTTGGACACTCAAAATGTTGTAAATAAATTATCTGGTCAAATTATAAGTTTAAATAATAAAAAATTAAATGGTGTTTTCTGGCGTTTCTCATGTATGTGATTATAATCCAGGATTCGGACTTCACATACTAATATAAGAGTTTCTGCTTAATACAAAGCTTCTTTACATCTCACCAATAGATGTGTGGAGTGAAGTTCTAGTGATTCAAGAACAAGGTTTCTAAATTGGTTCATATGTATATATATAGGACTTCCAAGAATTTAAGTAGTGTGGTTATCAATAATGTGTCGAATTGGTGAATGTTACACGTGTATAAAGTGATCACTTAAACCAGCCTTTGACGGTCGTCAGCCCCGTTAATGCCCAGACTTCCATATTCTTCTTCATTTTGATGAGATGTCAAAACAATATATAAATAACCCCTGTAATTGGAGATAATCCAGATTTTGTGAACAAGATTTTGGACACACTCAAAATGTTATATTATTTCATATTGACAGATATCAACTTTAAAGTAACCCTATCACCAAAACAGAAATGTTGATAAAAAAATATTATTTGATACTGAGTGATATCGACTTTAAAGTAATTTTCTCCCCAAAAGAGAAATGTTGCCCTGCTGAAAATATTTGAGGGTATTCGACAAAATGATCTACTGATTTTCTGAACCATCGCCCCGAAAATTGGCTTCAATCACATCTTCTACTAAGCAAAACATTTTCCGCTTTCGTTTATCGGTGGGGGTTGATTCCACAACCCTCGAAATTCCGTAAAAACGAGATTTTGATATAATGTGCCATCACAGTTTAAATATTCGACAGTGATACTTTTTCAAGATTTTTTGATACCTTTAAGATATTTTCTTTTACAATTTTACGACTTTTGAAATATAAGTAAAATATAACAATGATTAAAGAAAACACTTGTTTTATACCACTTGAGTTTTATTAAAGACTACATGTTTCAGAAGTTAAACTTCCATCATTCAGGTCTGTATAGTAACTTAAATATTTTTTATATTTTAGTTATTATACAGACCTGAATGATGGAAGTTTAACTTCCGAAACATGTAGTCTTTAATAAAACTCAAGAGGTATAAAACAAGTGTTTTCTTTAATAATTGTAACATATCTTACCACAAAGTTAATGCCGAAACAATAAATAAAGTAAAATATTTTTCTTAAACGAGAAATGTGTATATATTTCGTAGTCGTACAGGGGATTTAAGTCACTTTTGCTTGGCAACAAAATAAACATCAATGCGGTAAGTCATTTTTAACAAATCAATATATCATACATCCGAGTTTAAAATCCTTTGGGATTTCTTTCAGGGCAATATTAAGCTAGTAAGATATCAAATAGTCAATGATCACTTGGTCACTTTCTCCTGTATGACTACGATATTTCCAATTAAATTTTTGTTTTTTCCCTTTACTCAACGTTTTGAGTAAAGCAAAATATGCGAGATCGAAGATGTCGTTAGGTGGGGAAGGCAACGAAGGAGACAATGGTATGCGCATGTGAGGAGAATGGAACCATCCAGGCTTCCCCACATTGCACTGTACGGCCAACCCCGAAGTTGGCGACTACAGGGCAGACCACCAAAGAGATGGATCGACATCGCAGGAGGCTAATCCCTCTTAAAAACAGACCTCAAAGCCTACACCAAGCAGAAAAAGAAGAATGTTTTGAGTTTGTCTAAGTACTTCACAATTTCACAAATCTAGGTTTCTCTACTTAGGTATTGTTGTTGTCAATCATGGGTAGAATTGGTTAATGTCACACGTGTGTAAGGTGATCACTTAATCGAGCCTATGACGGCCAAAAGCCCTGTAGATGCCCAGACATCCATATTCCTCTTTATCTTTGTTAAGTTGTCAAAAATGTAAAAAAAATAACTCCTAAGCGGATATAATCCAGATTTGTGAACAAGTATTTGGAGACACTCAAAATGTTGAAAGTATTTTTAAAATATCTTTCTTAGAATCATTTCAATACGTTCTTCGTATCATATAGTTTTATTCGACTTGGTATTTCTTTTTAAAATAATGAATTATATGATTGAAAGCCCCGAGTCACTGTCACTCGTCAATTTTAAAATACCAACATATTATTTTTCAGTGTTCCAGCCATTCGAAAACTAACTACCATATATTCTCTCCTATACCAAGAATTCTAAGATATGGCAATGAATACGGGCCATTGGTTGATATTTTTATTACATCAATTAAATGTCTTTGAGTCAAAATTTATAGAGAACTTTTTGGATCTCTTGCTATGAATTGTATTGTGATTATTAGCTTCCCTAATTTGTACCAATTTTTTAATTTTATTTTTCAACAAGTTTTGTATTTTTTTATTACGTATTTTTTCTTTTTTCGTTATTTTAATTTTATATATCATGAATTATTATTTTCTATGTAATTTTTTTATATTTTTACATAATTCAATTCAATTCAAACCCTCATCCGCACCCCAATGGTGCATAGGGCACTGCATTACATAAACACAGTGTTATCTTGATCGTTAACACACGAAGGAAAGGTGATCAGCCATCCGCTTCTGGTACCAGTCCAGGGTAATATTGAATAAATATAGAGTGAAAAAATCACTTATATTTATTTGATCCCCCCTGGGAATCGAACCCGGGACCTCCGGAACGGTAGCCGAGCGTGCTGACCATTACACTACGGAGGCGAACAAAAAATTTTTACATTTATTATTTTTATTAATATGTTAAAATCATTATTTATTTAAGGGAGTTGTGTCGTTAGTAAATAAATAAATAAGCCTCTCTTGAAAATTTCTACCGTTTATTGAGGGTTAAGGGAATCAGTACCCTTCGTTTAGATGTAGTGGTTTCGTCCCCCTAATTTTTTACTTGATTAATTTGCATTTGAAGTGAAATCGCTAGTACTTTCACCTTAAATTCCTATATTCATAATGTATTCCATCAATACCCAATCTAAAACTTTACGGCGAGATCAAGTTTACGCCTTCTGCGAAAATTTCATTTCATTTCAACCAAATTTCAACAAAAAAGAAAGAAACTTTAAAAAAATAATCTGTTCGATTCCAATTTTTCAATTACCATTCTAGGACTTTTGCAACATAAGTACAATATTTTTCGTTAACGAGAACAATATATTTTTAAATAAAATTTTAATTCACAACGTTTTGAGTGTGTCCAAATACTTATTCACAAATCTATGTTTCTCCACTTATTTTTTTAACATTTTGACATCTCAACAAAGATGAAGAAGGATATGCAATTCTGGGTTTACAACTTATCGTTGGCTGGTTATGTTTTTTAATTTAAAAAAGTGCTGTAATTGTCTATCGTGGGTAGAGTGGTAAATGTTGCATGCGTGTAAAGTGATCACTTTACCAGCCTTTGACAAATCATAAGCCCACACTTTCATATTATTCTTCAAATATTTTTGAAAGTCAAAAATTACAAATTTTATCTGGTTATTTACCAAACCATTATTTCTTAAAATATATTTTATGGAACTTTTTTCGATGCATTCAGCATCATTTAACACTGAACTTTAATTTTAATTTTACTCGGTAACCTTTATTTACTAAAATATACGTTACCGAAGGGCATGTGTGAATATTTTTTATTTGTTGTTTTTAAAGTATTTTTTTTAGATTAAAGTTTTGTATCGACATTTTTAGGTGGAACTGCATTTTATAGAATAAAGTAACAACCATGTAGTTTTTTCATGTGAATTTTATTTGACCAGCATCCGGGTTTCTGATGACCTGTCTGATGATGTCGGTAACGACGGAACCCGGTTGCTGGTCAAATAAAATTAATGAGGAAAAAACTTCATAGTTGTTATCTTTGTATCTACAAAAATATTTCAATTTCATACTATTTCTGTGAGCCTAAACGGCTCATTATTAGAAATAGGTATCAAATTGTGGTAGAGTGGGTTTGAACCGTAGAAACTAACCACGGGACCACTACCCGTGCCGGGTTGTGGTCCCGTGGTTAGTGTCGCGGACTCTCGAGTCAGAACTCGAGTCTCGAGTTTCTCGGTTCGAACCCACTTTACCACATTTGATACTTATTTCTAATAATGAGCCACTTAGGCTCACAGAAAAAGTACGAAACTTAAGTATTTTTGTAAATAATAAAATACACAAATATTTCTCTTTAAAAAAAACCCAACACATGGATGTATGGATGTGAAGATGGCTAGGAGTGCATTTCAGCACAGACGAGTGCGACGTTCCATCGTCTCTGCCTACTCCTGCAGAGAAACAGCGTGACGAAAGCAGCAATTCACTGGCTTCCATATTTTCAATTACTTAGACAAATAATAATTAAACATGTGTGTAGTTGGTTTGATAAGAAAGGCAAAGAAAAAGAGGAACGTTGAGTATTATGGAGAAACTTTGGTAGAACATAAAGGTAAATAATGAGCGGATGGGAATCATAAAAAGGAAGGAAACTCGTTTCATCGTAACGAAAGTTTACTCATTTGTGGCGTGTTGAATAATTGATACCGTACCGCAGTCGTGTAGCAAAATTTATTGAATATCCTTACATTTAATATCATAATAGGTTTTTTTTTTTGCATATCGAGAAAAAAATGTAAGGCAAAATATTGATTTTTGACATCTCATCAAAGATGAAGAAGAATATGGAAGTCTGGGCATTTACGGGGGTGACGACCGTCATAGGCTGATTTGATGTTACACGTGTGTAAAGTGATCACTTGAACCAGCCTATGACGTTCGTCAGCCCCGTGAATGCCCAGGCTTCCATGTTCTTCTTCATCTTTGATGAGATGTCAAAACATAATATGGAAAATAACTCCTATAATTGGATATAATCCAGATTTGTCAACAAATATTTGGACACGCTCAAAATGTTGCAAATTATGAAATAATGAAAGGCTACAATAAGGACAATCAATATTTATAAATTGGGTCATCTCATCTTTAAAAAATAATGACATATCGCTATTTCTTGAATCATCACATAAAAAATTATCAAAAGTAAAAAAATATGGAAATAATACTAGGAAATCTCAATATTGACATCATGTATATATACACATACGATTGAAGACTGAAAAAACATGTTTTTAATGAAATTAAACTAAAATCTATTTTATTTATTGTTTCGGCATTAACTTTGTGGTAAGACATGTTACAATGATTAAAGAAAACATTTCGTTTTTTGCCACTTGAGTTTTATTATAGACTACATGTTTCAGAAGTTAAACTTCCATCATTCAGGTCTGTATAGTAACTAAATAATAATAATATATATTGTCTGTATAATATCTATTGTTCATAATTTTTTCCTACAGTAATACATATTCTTCTACACCAAACAATACTCAATGATTAAAGAAAACATTTCGTTTTTTACCACTTGAGTTTTATTATAGACTACATGTTTCAGAAGTTAAACTTCCATCATTCAGGTCTGTATAGTAACTAAATAATAATAATATATATTGTCTGTATAATATCTATTGTTCATAATTTTTTCCTACAGTAATACATATTCTTCTACACCAAACAATACTCAATGATTAAAGAAAACACTTCGTTTTTTACCACTTGCGTTTTATTATAGACTACATGTTTCAGAAGTTAAACTTCCATCATTCAGGTCTGTATAATAACTATTATACAGTTATTATACAGACCTGAATGATGGAAGTTTAACTTCTGAAACATGTAGTCTATAATAAAACTCAAGTGGTAAAAAACGAAGTGTTTTCTTTAATCATTGTAACATGTCTTACCACAAAGTTAATGCCGAAACAATAAATAAAATAATACTCAACATTATTTATGAAAAAAATATTCTTCATTTAATCCTATGTCCCGAAATCTCATCAAATATATTTTTTTGTACATAAAACAATCTTGCGAATATGATACATTCTCATGTTTATAACTTATTCTTTTTCACTACTTGATATATTTCTACTCACAAAACAGCATTCGTTTATGATTTTTTTTGCACAAATTGTGAAAACACAAAAAAAATCTTTGTTTTTAAATCCAATTAAGCACTCTTCTTATCACGTATTTGATATTTTAAAGTTTTTGACGCTTTCAGCTTTTTTGGTTTACCCGCTGTCAACTTACAAAGTGCCCTATGTACCATTGCGTAGCGTTAAAAGAGAAAAAAGATCAAATCACCAAGAGGGTGGATGTAACGATGCACATTTTTCAGTTTTATTATCTTTCAGGAATTTGTTTCTGGCTGAAAAAGCTTAAAGTAACGAAATTGGAAGCTTTGGCGATGCTATTTCAATTTTATTTGAATTTCCCCTAATTTCGATGGTAGTTTAGTCCTTATCTACGGTAACGAGTCCTGAGATACAGCTCTTTAACCTTATAAAGCCTCTCGGCACAAATACACTGGAAACGGGAGGAAAAATTTCTTATTTTCTTTTTTCTAATTTTTCACAAAATCGAGTTTGAATTTTTTATTTAAAAGGAACAACCAAAAAAGCCTCTTTTTTAGAGGGTTGTTTGTAGGTAGGAAGTAAGCATGGGGCGGATTAATACCAAAAATACATCACAAACACTTTGAAAATAAATCTTTCTTGAATTTATTTTGCATTTGGCGGGAATCGAGCCCGCGACGCCAGTTTCGCAGTCGAGCGTCCACCCAACTACGCCACGCGCCTGTGGAACATGAACCAATAAAACGGGTACAAATGATTAAATATTTAAAGAGTAAATCAATAATTTTTATAAAACAAACATTCTTATTTAAATGAAAGAGGTATTATCTCCAATTATAGGAGTTATTTTAAAGTTTTTTTTGACGTCTCAATAGAGATAATGAAGAAAATTGTAGTCTAGGCATTTACGGAGCTTACTTATTCGTAGTTAGCTAAATCCGCCATGATTAATAAAAAAAATAGATTGAGAGCTATTTTAACATTTTTTTTTGAAATCTTAACATACAAAATGATTGTTCCAAGAATTTGCATAATTGTGGATGCCAATCATGGGTAGAATTGGTGTAACAAGTGTGTAAAGTGATCAACTAAACCAGCCTATGATGGTCGTAAGCCCCGTAAATATGTATATATATATATATGTATATATATATATATATATATATATATATATATATATATATATATATATATATATATATATATACTTATATACTAATATACTTATATGATGATATGTGACGCGTTTCGTCTTATTAAGACATTATCTAACACTTAGGTTTTATCGAGTGTTTGATTTTGCCCTAATAAGACGAAACGCGTCACATATTTCAACACATATTTATATAAAAGTAGAATATTATCCAATAACCTTGTTTAATTTTGAATATAACATATTACCTAACAAATTAAAATGGATTTCTACCAACTGTCTGCAGTTACAATAAATAAACAAAATACATTATTTGAAGCATTGTAGTTGCAATTTCAAATGTGTGTAGAATGTCGAAAGGTATGTGTAATGTATTTCCTGGGTGCTTTATTTGAACAGATGTAATACATCTGCCGTTACAGGGTAACGAGCGAGAAATATAAAAGTTTGCAAGCACCAGGTGCCCCGAAGTAACTCCTGACAGAAATAGTACTTTAAACTTAACTTGAAGATGTTAACTTAAAAAAAAATAGCTGAGTGAAAAATATCTACTTGGTAGTGAGTTCTTGTGAGGGCAGTGACCAATGAATGTACGAAAAATAATTAAAAAATTATAATTATATAATTATAATGATTATTAATTGATTCGGCAGTCACTTTTTCCTAATATATCGCTTACTCCTTTCAAGAACGTCATAAATCAA
This sequence comes from Brachycentrus maculatus, assembly GCF_059751285.1. Taxonomy (NCBI): domain Eukaryota; kingdom Metazoa; phylum Arthropoda; class Insecta; order Trichoptera; family Brachycentridae; genus Brachycentrus; species Brachycentrus maculatus. The sequence goes on from NW_028281149.1 coordinate 405,553, forward strand.
AAATCGTCAATTTTCAGTTGTGCATGTTTTCGGAATGCTTAGAAAATGTACTATATCCCAGCAAAAGAGGCATATTTTTAACTTGATATTGACCCGCTACAGGGGAGAAAGTGATGGTTTTGCATTTTGAAGAAACGGTATTGTTTAATTATTTTTTTAAATATACTGAATATTTATCAAATGGAGAAATAACCTCCATCTTTTTAGGTTTTACCTAAAAAGATCTGTTGCAAAGTAAAAAGTTCAGTAAGTAGCTTGATATTTATTTTTAATAGAATGTATTATATTTTTAAACTTTAAAAACGTTCTCCTGAACAATCAAGTGTTTTGATTTATGACGTTCTTGAAAGGAGTGAGCGATATATCAATGTTTAATTTAAAATTTACTTGGTAAAAACCACTTTATTCTTAAATCAGTTGTTAAACATGTTTCGAAAAATTATTTTTGAACAAAGTACGGTATTTGAAAATAATGCGGAATGCATCGAAACACGTGTCACAGTAGATTTAAAAAATAATGGTATTTACCTAATATGTATCATGAAAATAAAAATTATCGCTTTGGAGTTGAATCTATCCATTTTTAATTTAAGTTTTACTTTGTTAATAGCCCTATTTCTAATCTATTGTGACGTGAATATTCCGCATCGTTGTGACGCGAATTGTGACGCGAATTGTGACGCGAATTGTGATGCGAATATTCCGCATAGTTGTTACCACACACAGTTTTTGACAATAATGCAAATATTATGTTCAGTTGGAAATAAATTCAAAATGCACACAAAAGAATGGCTCCTAAAAATTGGAAGATCCCAGCTGGAGCAGCAAATAAAAGTTTGTGTGTGATTAATTTACGTGTCAGTGTTTTATAATTATATAATCATATTTACTAATTTTATAATACTACACCTTATTAAGCTGTATTATAAAAAGAATAAGCATACCCTGCCTCCCTTAGAACAGGTATCTCCAAATACCTAGTGAGGATAGACAGTGTCCAATAGAAAAAAAAAAAAAAAAAATGTATATATATATATATATATATATATATATATATATATATATATATATATATATATATATATATATATATATATATATATATATATATGTATATATATATATATATATATGTATATATATATATATATATATATATTTATATACATATATATATATATATATATATATATATATATATATATATATATATATATATATATATATATATATATATATATATATATATATATATATATATATATATATATATATATATATATATATGTATATATATATATATGTATATATATATATATATATATATATATATATATATATATATATATATATATATATATATATATATATATATATATATTTATATACATATATATATATATATATATATATATATATATATATATATATATATATATATATATATATATATATATATATATATATAAATATATATAAATGTATAACTTAAGTAAAAAATTATATTAAATAATAAACGCTGTTCTGCAGCACTGAACCTGAATGCGGAATGCATCAAAACACGTGTCACAATAGATTTTAAGAAAAAATCTTATTTATCAAGTAAAACACAATTAAAATATAACACCGTGAATCAAGTTCACTAGAAGCATCTATGGTGGGATAAGGAAAGTTTTTATTAAGCTGAGATTCTTTCGTTTGTACGTGAGGTTTGAATCCTGTATTATATTCCCATACTTGAGAAACGCTACAAAATATCCTTTTCATTTTATTCTTTTAGCTTATAATTTGACCAGCTGATTTATTTAAAACAAAATGTGTTTCGATAATTTACTTTACTTGTTCTCAAATCTGGATTATCTCCAATTAGGTCTGGTTAAAGCGATCACTTAAACCAGCCTATGTTGGTCCTACGCCCTGTGAATACTCAGACTTCCACATTCTTCTTCATCTATGTTGAGATATAAAAAAACAATGTATAAAATAACTCTAAATTCGAAATGATCCAGTTTTGTGGATACAGATTTGAAAACCATAAAAATGTTGCGATTTTCAAACTGATATACTGTATGTATTATTTTAATATAAAATTGTAAAAGAAACAAAAACTAGTTTTTTACCACTTGAGTTTATTTTACTATGACGGATGTCTCGGAAGCTATGGTTCCATCTTCAGGTCTTATTATAACCACAGTTTATTTTCAAACCTGAAGATGGAAGCATAGCTTCCGAAACAAGTTGTTATAATAAAATAAATATTACTCAAGTTATAATAAAACAAATGTTTCATTTGTTTAAATGTAAGTTTATATTTAGACCTGAAGATGGAAGTATAGTTTCCAAAACTTCGTCATAATAAAATAAACTTAAGTGATAAAAAAACGTGTTTTTCTTTAACAATTTTATCATGTCTTACCACAAAGTGAATTCTGAAACCATAAATAAAATTACTTTATTTTTATTTTTATATTGTAACTGCAAACAGTTGGTAGAAATCCATTTCAAATTGTTGGGAAATATGAACAAAATTAAACAAGGTTATAAGATTGAAATCTAGAATATGGAAGTCTGGGCATTTACGGGGCTGACGACCGTCATAGGCTGGTTTAAGTGATCACTTTACAGACGTGTAACATTCACCAATTTCCATATTCTTCTTCATCTTCGATGAGATGTTAAAAAATAATAAGAAAATAAATCCTGTAATTGGAGATAATTCAGATTTTATGGAACAAGTATTTGGACACACTCAAAATGTTGTATTGAAATCTACTTTTATTTACTTATAAAAATATGATAATATGCGACGCATTTTGTCTTTTTTATTATTTTACGAGTATTTGATAATGTGTTTGATAAGACGAAACGCGTCACATATTATCATATATATGTAAATAAAAGTAGAATTCAATCCAACGCCTTATTTAATTTTGGATATGTTACTTAAAAACTTTAATATTATTAGATGAAATTTTATTAAAAAAAAACAATTTTTACTTTTGTTTTCTGATAGTCAAGTATTTTTTGAATTTTACATTAACACTATTATTCTAGTTCTACTATAATACCTATACCCTTATACCCTTTACTATGACCTAAATTATATTGTATACCCACACACAGGCAATGCCTTTGTGGGATCTTTTTTTCTTTTTATATTATATTCATATTTTTTTGTATTTGAATTTATGTCGTGTTTGTACAATGCAAAAGAATTTAAAATAAAGAAGAAATAAAATCATTTGCTTTGACTGCTTTCAATCCTGTTGCTCGTAATTGGAAAAGAATAATTTTTTTCTTTTAATAAAGAGCTTTCGGTGTCTTATCGACTCGAAGGTATCATCTTACCATTCGTCGACCTTTTTGTGACCAATAATGTATGTTACTTTATACGGGGCTTAAGATAAAACGATTCGTGTCTATTTGTGTTCCATTTACATCAGGGCCCAGGGCTGAATGGGCCCTTAGCCGGAATAGATATGGATAATGGGGTTTCCTCCAGGGCAGTGCTCCGCAAAGTGTGTGCCGCGGCACACTGGTGTCGCGTCGTGATTAGTGTGATTATATTCTTATTTTTTTTGTAAAAAAAAATATGGATCTCAGAAAAAAACTTAAATATATTATTTATGCATATCAAATAATCAAGCTTGCCTCTTTTACAAGGCATCAGGTTCGCGCCGCCCAGGACGATCACTGCTGACAATTCGTCGGCAGTTCTCGTCAGAACTTCGGGACGCGGATCTGACTCGGGAGGATGCAAGGGAGCTGGCAGCCGACAGAAAAGCCTGGAGATAGTTTGTGGACTCCATATGCTCCACCTAGGGAGCGGATATGGTTTTAATAAATATAAAATATACACATCCTGTACTATCTTAAGAGGAGATGTAAATCTGCAGAATAATACATTGAATAATCAAAGTGAAAATTTCATATAAAAGGAAATAATACTGTAAAACGTGTTTTGCATAAAAAAATTTAAAAAATAAATACAAATATTTCTTATTAAAAGTAAAACACTGTTCTGAAGTCAAGTAGTGCCAACTACTATTGTAATATGACATATACAAGGGTTTAATTTTGAATGGCAGTAGGTAAGCTTTTCAGCTGCTACAAAGTATTTTTATGTGGAGACAAATCTAATTTGCTTTACAATTATTGTAGAAAAAGGCAATTCATGGAGCTAAAAACTGATCGAACATAAAAACTGAAATTTTCCGAAACGGATCTAGCATATTTTTGGCTGCTCATAAAAATTTCTAAGCGTGCTTTTGCAATTTTTTTACGATTTGCCACGACTTACTTATGCGAACTAGGATTTTCGACTCTAACTGCTTTAAAAAAAAACAAAGAACGCCTGTGAACGATAACGAAGAGATGAGAGCAGCCTTATCAACAATTGCTCAAAATTTTGATCGCCTGTGCTCAGTTAGGCAGGCTTAGATTTTGTATTAAACTTCATATGTAATATATATTTTACTTTGTATTAATTTCAATAATTAATCAATTTTAAATAAACTGTGTTTTTATCTTTGGTGTACCTCTAAAATACATCATTAGGTTAAAACCAATATTTTTAGCTTTTTAACTTAATTTTTATTTGACCAGCGACCGGGTTTCGTCGTTAACGACATCATCAGACTGGTGGGAGGCTATACAAATTGTTATGTTATATATAAAATAAGACAGGAGTTGATAACCATGATTTGATATAATTTTGTTGAGAAATTAATTACCTCTAGTACCTCTAAAAATTCTTGATTTGGTACGTGTACCTTGAACAGAAAAAGTTTGCGGAACACTGCTCTAGGGTGCCGATAATACCCTGTATTGACCAATGGGAAAAATAGACCCCGGTGGCTTAACGCTACGTAACTCGGGCTTTAAGGGGTATTTAGAGAGGTGGAAATGTGTAAGGTTCATATTTGTAGGATTTCTATGGGTATTTCTACACACATGAACGCCTTTTCTGCGTGGCCCGTGATGTTTATTTGAAAAGACACCTCCAACCTAGAAATTTATTATTTCTGATTATAACTGATAACTGTCAAATAAAATACGAATAAACTAACTAACCATCACGCTGATTCCCCGCAGGGGTAGGTAGATATATTAGAGCGCCACACTACTCTGTCTTTGCAAACATTCTTTTCCCCTTTCACATTCATGCATCTCCTCATACACACCCATCGATTATTACGGCTCCTGACCCGGCCGTTTTCAAGTATTTGACATACGCGATCATGCCAAGTTTTCCCGGTATTCCTCTGCTAAGTTAAGCTAGTTTTCTTTTAAAACTTTTTAAACTTCCTCTTAAAATAGTTTTTTTTAACATATTTTGTATATTCAATTAGACCTTTGTGTATTTTAATATTTTTTCCAACCATTGTTTTACTTCTTTTCTTTTCTCACTCATTCGTTCCACATGTCCAAATCATCTCAACACACCTTTATTAAATTTATCGATAATGTTTATCTCAGCTTTGCATTCCTTCTTTATTTCACTATTCGTGCTCATCTATCGTAACACCTATCATACATCGTTTCGCCGCACATTCGTCTGAGAGATTTTGACTGCGTTCAGTCTACTTTCATCCTTCTTTTACCGACTTCATGTTCACTTGCATACATTAGGGTTTAATACATTTTAATATGAAATTTAACATATTGAATTAAATGAATCAATGATTTTATTCTTTAATTAATTGAGTCGGCAGTCACTTTGTGGTAATATATATCCATTTCAATTTGAATTAATTTATAACTACAACTAGTTTATAAAATATATTATGATACGTGTTTTGGTGCACTCCGCACCATTTTCAAATGCCGTATGTGAAGCTAATTCGAAATTTAGTATATAAATTTAGAATTATCTTCACATACGGTATTAAGAAGGTAAATACCGTAATGCGGCGTCCAATAGTTTAATAGGTTTTTAGAAAAAGTGCTTTTTTTACCTACTAAAATTAAAATTAAGTTCAGTGATAATGATGCTGAATGCATCGAAACAAGTTTCGCAAAATAGGTTTGCAATAAAATATACACAAGGCAGGAATTAAAATCCATGATTTTATATAAGTTTTCAAAGATATTTTTTTTTATCCGCACCCCAATGGTGCATAGGGCACTGCGTCATATAAACGCAGTGTTATCTCGATCGTTTACACATGAAGGAAAGGTGATCAGCCCTCCGCTTCAGGTACCAGTCCAGGGTAATATTGAATAATTATTACAGTGAAAAAATCACTAATATTTATTTGACCCCCCTGGGAATCGAACCCGGGACCTCCAGAACGGTAGCCGAGCGTGCTGACCATTAATTACACTATGGAGGCGGACAATGAATTTAAGTAGCGTAATATATCATGCGCAATTATTTTACCGGCTTCCGTAGTGTAATGGTCAGCACGCTCTGCTACCGTTCTGGAGGTTCCAGGTTCGGTTCCCAAAAGGAGGTCAAATAAATCAAAGTGATTTTTCACTTTAAAATTTATTCAATATTACCCTGGACTGGTACTTGAAGTGGAGGTCTGATCACCTTTCCTTTAGGTGTTAACGATCAAGATAAGACTGCGTTTTTAAGATGCAATGCCCTATGCACCATTGGGGTACGGATAAATGTTTGAAGAAGATAATAATGATTTTACTATCGTGGTTGCGTTATAAATAGGAATTTGGTCTATACTTGGATGTACTTATTCAAAAACCCTTTTTTATTAATTAAACTGGTAAATTGTGATGCTTAACCCTTTCCGGTCCATAAAAAAATTTAAAACTCCACCAGGTCTGCAATAGATTGACAGCATTACAGGGTTAAACAATACATCAAAGTTTTTTAAAAATAAAACTACACTTGAATTAAAAATTAATTTTTATTTTGAATGTATACAATCTTGTCTCTTATTATTACATTTTACACTAAATACGAGTGAGAAAAAAATATGTTTGCTTGTATTTTAACACTAAACTGATGAAGAAAAAAATGTCGAATGACATTCGACATAGGACCGGAAAGGGTTAAAGCTCACAAAATCCTCTAAAAGCACTTTGCGAATTCTCCCTAAATCGTCATAGAGAATAGTGCGATTCATACAATGCAATCTATGAGGCACTGGGAGCATTATTTCAGCACTAAAATACGTTGTGTGTCGGTCCATTATATTGCGGTCATTCAATGCAAACGGCGGAATCGGTCGGCCGAATGTGTGCTGAAAATGTGTAGCCAGGGATGGATGTTGAATAGGGGGGTATGGTATTTTGATAAATAGCTTTATCGTACTTTACGAACGTCAGCAGCTCGGTGTGTTTTATAATAGCAATTGTAAAATGTGTGAGCTTTTCATTGAAATTTGCATCTAAATATCTCGCTGAAAACTTTATAAATTTTTTTTTTGACATCTCATCAAAGATGAAGAAGAATATAGAAGTCTGGGCATTTACGGGGCTGACGACCGTCATAGGCTAGTTTAAGTGATCACTTTACACACGTGTAACATTCACCAATTCTACCCGTTATTGACAACCACAATACTCAAATTCTTGGAAGTTCTATATATATGAACCGATTTCGAAACATTGTTCTTGAATCACTAGAACTTCACTAGAGACATCTATTGGTGAGATGTAAAGAAGCTTTTTACTGAGCAGAAACTCTTGTTTAAGTATGTGAGGTCCAAATCCTGGATTTCAATCACACACATGAGAAACGTATTGTTTATAAATTATATCAATTTCAAATCACGGTCCATCACTTTGTTCTTCCCAAGAAAGAAGATTTTCCATTCCTCGCCATAACACATCATTCTTCACACGCACAGGTCACATGCCTGTATTAATATAATATAAGATGAAGAATAATATGGAAGTCTGGAAATTACCGGGGTTGAATGCCCAGACTTCCATATTCTTCATCATCTTTGATAAGACGTCAAAAAAAAATTTTTTACTGTACTTGTAATTATATTTATATTTTATTTCAGGCAAAAGTCTTCGAGATGGAAAAAAAAACTCCAGGATCTGGGAAATATGCAAGATCGAAGAAGTCGTTATGTAGGAGAGGCAACGAAGGAGACAATGGTATGCGCATGTGAGGATAATGGAACCACCCAGACTCCCTCCTAAAAACAGGCCACTAGGCCTACACCAAGAAGTAGAAGAAGAAGAAGAAGAAGAAGAAAAAGAAGAAGAAGAAGAAGAAGTAATTATACTATATTGTGAAGTGCAAAAGATCGTGAGGTGGAGAAAACCTAGATTTGTGAACAAAAATATTTCGATACTCAAAATGTTTCAATTTCAATTTATTTATTTTCAATTACCATATATGTACATATCAAAAAAAAAATTTTAAAGCGTATAAATTAAAATATATTAAAATAAAAAATACGCAAGAACTATCGCTAAAGGTGTAGAAGAATCCCGCTACGGAAAACTTAACTGGAACAGATCAATATCCAATGAGATAATGATTAAAGAAAACACTTCGTTTTTTACCACTTGAGTTTTATTATAGACTACATGTTTTAGAAGTTAAACTTCCATCATTAAGGTCTGTATAATAACTAAAATATAAAATATAAAATTGTTCTTTAAATAAGGAGAGGGGAAAGTAAGGGGAAGGGGTTAGTCAAGGGACGGAGTTTGGAAACAAAGGACAAATGGAGAGCAATGGTGAAGAATTTTGAAACAATATATTATTTAATAAATTATTATTAGAATTCAGGTTTTTTTGGATTTCTAAATTTTCAAGATAATTCATAATTTGGCCTTTATATGGAACAAGGTGTAATAATTTTAATTTATGAGAGTGAAATGAGTGATTAGTAATTATTAATAATTATGATTAGTGATTATCCAATGAGATATTGTTCAACATAGCGGTAGCTATTCCTACAGGCATAACCATCGGCAGTGTTGTGCCTATCGTAGTCATACAGGAGAAAGTGACCAAGTGCATTTTTTTACAAAAACGTGATCATTGATTATTTGATATCTTACTAGCTTAATATTGCCCTGAAAAAATCCAAAAGGATTTTAAACATAAAAGTTTAATATATTGACTTGTTAAAAATGACTAACTGCGTTGATGTTTATTTTCGTTGACTTAAATGGCCCTCCTGGACATTTTACATTTGGTCAGTTGGTCACTTTCTCCTGTACTGTTTTGTCCTTTATCTTGAAAATAATATCACCTGATTTTGTGCATGCAGCCCTGTTCTCATTAAATCGTTTTGATCCAGATTAACGCGATTTGGGTGCAATTGATTTAATCGAACTACGGTGTTCGGCGCTCAGTGCCAATATCATGACAAACATGATAGTCCCAATGGCCCACTCCATACTGCCATCTCTCGACGCCGTGCTACGTGCAAAACGCAGTAAGTACACTTTAGAAACGAATGAAAAATTTGGACTTACAGTAGTATGCGAGAACAGAATGAATGAAGACATAAAAAAACCATTAAGTGTGTTTTTTTCTGTCCGCCTCCGTAGTGTAATGGTCAGCACTCACGGCTACCGTGCTGGGTTCGATTCCCAAGGGGGGACAAAAAATAAAAGTGTTTTTTTTTCACTAATATATTTATTCATTATTACCCTGGACTGGTACCTGAAACGGAGGGCTGATCGCCTTTCCTTCATGTGTTAACGATCATGATAACACTGCGTTTATATGATGCAGTGCCCTATGCACCATAGGGTGTGGATAAGGGGTTGAATGAAAATAATATGGAAAATATGCACCTCTGAAATTTCTTAATTTTGCAAGTGTATTTTGAATAGAAAAAGTTTGCGGAACACTGGTATAAAGAAAATAAATAAATGGAAATAAAGGAAATATAGAAAAGTTGTCAGGGGTAATTATGGTTGTCAGCAGTGTATTCCCCGCAGGCGGATTTAATACATCACCGCTTAGTCTTTTCACATTTCTCCCACATTATACTACAACCTACCCCGCATGTACGGCTTGCAGGGCCGGATGATGAAGAGTCGCGTGAAACGGGGTTTTTAAGTATGGATTATATTTATTTATTGTTTCGGCATTCACTTTGCGGTAAGACATGATAAAATTGTAAAAGAAAATATATTAAAAAAAGAGAAGTATTTGTGTTTTTATTATTTACAAAAATACTTCAATTTCATACTATTTCTGTGAGCCTGAGCGGTTCATAGTTAGAAATATGTATCAAATTATGGTAGAGTGGGTTCGAACCGAGAAACTCTGACTCAAGAGTCCGCGACACTAACCAGGGATCACAACCCGACACAATTGGCGAATAACATAATAGATACAAATCACTCATTCCATTCTCGTAAACTAAAATTATGACACCTATTACCACATAAAATCCAAATTAAGAATTATTTAGAAAATCCAGAAATCCAAAAAAACTTAAATTATAATAATAAATAATATATTGTTTCTAAATTCTTCCCCTTTGCTTTCCATTTTTCCTTTATTTTCAAACTCTAATTTTAGGTAAAAATGATTATTCATTAATTATATTTTCGGTAATCATAACTTTCTGACATCACGATTTGATTTACATAAAAATGGAAAAATCGCTAAAAAAACTCGAAGTTATGTTGAATTTAACATTATTTAACAAACTTCCGTATTAAATCGATACGGTAGATTTTAATTGATAACTATTTCGTAACCGATTTTTTTTAATTTGGAAACCGGTTATTGATCCATATTACCAGAAAAAGGGTTACGAAAAAGAAACATTGTTTTTTTATAGATTCTGACGGCCCTGTAATCTAAACCGCACCAAACCACACCACCCTCATTTCACACTTCTTCCAATTTTGGCGTATCTGTCAAGCGCGTAGAGAATTTTATATTGTTTTAATAGTTTCGTGCCAAGATGATGGACAGATTATGAGCGCAGATGTATGTATTTTTGGTTCTGCAATATATAAACTTTCAAATAAATAAAATATCAAAAAAATAACTCTCAAAAAAAAAAAAAACTCTAGGGCTTACGACCATCATAGGCTAGGTTTACGTGATCACTTTACACACGTGTAACATTCACCGATTCTACCCGTGATTGACAACCACACTACTCAAATCCTCGATATATATGATTCAATTTCGAAACATTGTACTTGAATGTCACTAAAAACATCTATTAGTGAGATGAAATATGCTTTTTATTGAGCAGAAACTCTTTTATTTGTATCTTTGTATGTGAGGTCCGAATCCTGGATTATAATCACATACATGAGAAACTTTGATTTTTTTTCGGTTAATATATTTAAAATGGAATTCTGCCAACTATTTGATAAAAAATGTATTTTTCATTTTTTATTTTAGCTTATAATTTGACCAGTTAATTTACTGACCACATTTTGAGTGTGTCCAAATACTTGTTCACAAATTTATCTCCAATTATAGGAGTTATTTTTCATATATATATATATATATATATATATATATATATATATATATATATATATATATATATATATATATATATATATATATATATATATATATATATATATATATATGTTTTTTGGACATTTCAACATATCTATGTTGAAATGTCCAAAATTAAATGGTAAATGACTCCTACAATTGGACATAATCCAGATTTGTATTTGGTCTCACTCTAAATGTTGTTAAATCCAAAAAACATTACATACAACGTAATCCTCGAATTTGGAAATACATTGCATTGTTAGATATATTCAAGATAAAAAAAATAAAACGGTGTTAAATCAAACACAGACTTTTTGAGTCTACTAAGTTGTCTGTATTTGTCTGAAAATGTGCTTCGATTTAGCAATTAATACAAAAATTAAAATGGAGCTCTACAAATAAAACGCCAAATCAATGAAAAATATATTTGAGATCTTTTATAACCGTTTATCGTGTACTTTCGAACATTCTGTATTATTTTTTGACATCTCATCAAAGATGAAGAAGAATATGGAAGTCTGGGCATTTAGGGGGCTGACGACTGTCATCGGCTGGTTTAAGTGGCCACTTTACACACATGTAACATTCACCAATTCTACCCATTATTGACAACCACACTACTCAAATTCTTGGAAGTTCTATATATATGAACCAATTTAGACACCTTGTTCTTGAATCACTAGAACTTCACTAGAGACATCTATTGGTGAGATGTAAAGAAGCTTTTTTACTAAGCAGAAACTCTTATATTAATTAGTATGTGAGGTCCAAATCCTGGATTTTAATCACACACATGAGAAACGCCAGAAAATACCATTTTCATTTTTATTTTTTTTTTAATATTATTTTTTTAAGCTTATAATTTGACCAGATAATTTATTTACAACATTTTGAGTGTGTCCAAATACTTGTTCACAAAATCTGGATTATCTCCAATTACAGGAGTTATTTTCATATTATATTTTGACATCTCATCAAAGATGAAGAAGAATATGGAAATCTGAGCATTTACGGGGCTGACGACCGTCATTGGCTGGTTTAAGTGGCCACTTTACACACGTGTAACATTCACCAATTCTACCAATTCTGTATTAGATGATATAATTGGTACAAAGATACAGATTTTCATATTACAAATGATTCATTTGCCGTATTCCTTGAGGATGTATTATGATTGATACTGTATTTTTTTGGTTTCGTTATTATATTAGATTCTTTGGTATTATTAGTTGACCAAAAATGTCCCTAAATACTCACACTAATCATAAGGGCTTACGACCATCATAGTATTGATCAACCAAGACTTCCATACTCTTATTCATCTATGATGAGATGTCAAAAAATGTATAAAATAAAATAAATTAACCGTTAATAAATTATAAAATAATTCGGGTATCCAAAATTAATGATCTGAAAAAATACTTTATGGAAAGATATGTATGAAGTGATTAGTCATATTTTCTTATTTTGTTTTTACCTTATGTTTTTTTTAATTTTTTTTCTTATTCGTTATATTTTTTTTTTATATTTTCTCATTTGTTTATCTTAAATATGCTTCTTACCTTATGTTTTTCTCATTTATTTAATTTAAATATGCTTCTTATGCCTATTAATTACATCTGTTAATTGTTTTTATATTTTGGGTTGTATTAGTTTTGGTTATTTAAAAAAAAATCGTTTGTAACTTTATTATTTGTGTTTCAATCTTGTTAACCTTAATGTTGTTGTTGTCTCAAAACGAGAAATAAAAAGTAGTCATTGGTAATATTATATATATGACTTATGTATGTAATGTGTTTTGAAAAAAAGAACTTCTAAGAGGAGACAGCTCAGTATTTGGACACACTCAAGACGCTTTAAAATCTGTGTCGTCTAGAAACCGTCCTTCAGTATCACAGATTCTTGTTCAGAACACTAATCACTGAATTGCGGTGGGGTACATGTAGCAATCCACTTGTTCAATAATTATTGACTTATTTATTAAGTTTGCCTTCAGTTTGAACATTGCTAAGGATGAGTTTCAGTTTGTGAAGGAATATTGAAATAACAGGACTAAATTGAACTTGATGGATCACTCTTGATCAATTTTATTAGGTACACTCAGCTAAATTATAATAAATTCATAAATTTTGGACAATGTAAAATAGATATTTTGCTAAGTACTATTTTCAATCATATAAGTTGACATATTTAACAGATAAGTATATTTTAGACTCTGTCGAAAGAATGCATTCATATACCATAAAAATACTCATATACCTTCCTATTTTATACAAAAAAATATTGAACCTTTCTAGTACGGAATAAAAAAAAACAATCCGCGTGTTCCGTAGGGGGTACTGGCAAAACCCCAAGTAAAATCCTATAAATATAGTTTTTACAGAAAATATATTATCATTTATTGGTCGGCAGTCGTTTAGTGGTAATATTTATCTCATTTTAACATTCAACATTTGTTCTCTAAAAAAAACACTTCAATTTCCAAGCGGAGAAAACCCAGATTTGTGAGCAAATATGCACTCAAAATATAGTGGAACTATGCCATGGCGCCTGTTTAGACGTTGAAAATAAGCCATTCGTTTTTTTTACCCACATACACACATATGTATATATTGTATATATATATATATATATATATATACATACATAATATATATATATATATATATATATATATATATATATATATATATATATATATATATATATATATATATATATATATATATATATATATATATATATACATACCATATAGGTAAAGTGAGAATAATCATAAATATGAATGTGTTATGTTTATACTTAAATAGCGAGTTGTACGGGTTTCCTGTGTTGAGGGGTTGATATTCAAGAGAGGTCACTTGCAATTTGTGGGGTCGCTATTACTCTTACACCATTCACCCTATAGGGCAGTGACCTGGGGTGGAAACAGGGTGGAATGTTTACAAAGATGACCCGATGAGAACATCTTGTAATTTAATTTAAACAATAAATTTACAACATTTTGAGTGTGTCCACAATTCTGAATTATCTCCAAATATTGAGTTATTTGTATTTTTTTTGATATCCCAACAAAGATGAAGAAAATTATGCAAGTCTGGGCATTTACAGAGCTTACGACCGTCATGGACTGGTTTAAGTGATCATTTTACACACTGTAACATTCACTAATTCTACCCATGATTGACAACTACACTAATCATTCTCGGAACTTCTAATTATATAGATTAATTTCGAAACAAACTGTTTGAATTAATTAGAATTTCACAGGAGACATCTACGACGGGATGAGAGAAGCTAAAAATAAATTGAAAAGGGTATTTTCTAGCGTTTTTCGAGTATGTGAATATAATCCAAGATTCGGACTTTACATACAAATGAAAAAGTTTCTGCTTAGTAAAATGCTTTTCTCACCTTATCATTGAAAACTAATTGGCACATTTAATTTTATTTATTTATAAGATTAAAAGAAGGAAAATTTATTAGTGACATTCATTAAACACTTCGTTAATTATTCCTGATACATATTGAATAAAAAATTTATATTCTCCCAATACATCGAACATTTAAATGCACCACACAAAAAAGGCATACACTCGTTGTCGTCAGCTGACTATAAAATGAAAAGCGTTTTAGAGAATCTCGTTAAATTGAAAATCAGCCCATAAATGTAATTTAATAATACATCCGCATTTGAGATGCAAAAAAGGTTAATTTGTTTCAATGTTCTAATAATGATGTTCACAATTCTAGTTCATTTTAATTGAATTTTGCCTGGAAACCGTCTAATCGAAATTCATTTATATGTACAATAGAAAACTACCATTTTTTGTTTGTGTTGTAACTTAGAAGAAAATCGTCCAAAGGAGAACAATAAAAAGTCCCTTTTCAGTGGCGAGTCTCCTTCGGGCAATTTTCCGGTTATTTCACCGCCAGTTAATTATTGCGCCTTCTTAATTTTATCCTTACTGGACTCATTATTGATTCCCTTATCTTTCAAAGACATCTATTAATTCCCCATCGGGAGTCGTATTCTTGAATTGGAATACATATTTCATCGCGTATCTTAAGCACACTTTGGTGTTTTCTATTTGATAACTTTAATTAAATTTGACATTTTTTTTTAAATTTTAGAAATTGCTAACTAACTAACTAACTAACCATCACACCGCTTCCCCGCAGGGGTAGGCAGAGAGAATAGAACGCCACACCACTCTGTCTTTGCAAACATTCTTCGCCTCTTCCACGTTCATGCATCTCCTCATACATACCCGCCGATTGTTACGACTCCTAACCTGACCACTTTCAAGTATTTGGCATACCTGATCGGTTTTTTGCATTTGCATATTGCAGGTATTTGGCATACCCGATCGGTTGATCGGCATATCCGGCATTATCTGATATTTGGCATACCTGATCGGTTTATTTAGAAATTGCAAATTTTGTATTACTATCACGTAAATAGATTTTGGTGAGCTGAATTCAAATCTAATATGATATTGCTATTAGTTTCTTCTCCGCCTTACTCCTCATTACTGAGATTTCTGACCCTTGTCGAAGCAATGACTCTTCTCCAATTATCCCTTGACTGTGTTGCATGTAGCGCTCCAACCACCGAGGTGCCTGCTGCTATCTTGACTTAATCGGTCCATCGTGTGGAGGATATCCTTCTCCCTCTCTTCCCTTCCATACTACCAATCACAATCAGGCGTTCCACGTTCTCATTGTCACGCGCAACGTGTCTTAAGAACTGAAGAATCCGTCATGGCCAGAGTCAAGTCATCCAAGTGCAACTCCTGACGAATGGACTCGTTGGTGCGTCTATCTGTCCATGGAATTCAGAGTACGCGTTTCAAACGATATATTTCAAATGCGTAAATTTTTCTATTTTCTGCAGCTTTTACATGCTTTTAAATGACCAGACTTCCAAATTGTTCTCTCAATTACTACTTAGTCTCTGTTAAGTGGTCTACAAAAATCTTGATAAGAGGTCCAAATTTTCATGTACGATTTAAAGTTCAAAATATTATGAATATCTTAAATTTGGATACAAAAAATAATATGACAATATAACAGCGTTCGATTCACTAATACTTTCGTATGGTATAACTTCATTTCAAGCAACGCCAACGCCATAATTTTACTTCCAACGGCGCTGAAATCGTTTAACTTGATGTGATTGGAAAAATGTCGCATTCTGAGTAGAGGCGCAGGACTTGAGTTTAGACCCCAGAAAAGGAAGAAAAAAAACTCCTTATAGAATTCTGTTTGATACACTACCTTGATTACTTTTCGTGAATGCCGGACCATTTTCTCAATTCACAGCATTATCCGTATCGCTACCTCCCATGTCTAATTAATTTTATCTCTTACAGCTTTCGGATACAAAGTTCACCAGTAAATAAGAAAAGAAAAAAGGTTTTTCAATTAACGGAACCATGTTTTCTATTTGAATAAAAATGCGTTTTTTGGTAAATATTTTAACTGATTATTTTCTCAAATTATTACTTATTGATTTCGCAGTCACTTTGTGGTTGCATTTTTAATTTAAACGTAGATGTCCTAACAAATATGAATGTTATTTATATCTCTGAAGTCATAAACTTCATTTTGAGACTATATAACTTCTTCTTCTTTTTGTAGATCCTAGGGATTTGTTTGTGCCTCCGCATGTCGCTCTTGGGATGTTGACTCTCAGCTGTCTTTCCATCTTTTCGGAGGTCTGCCTGGGGGTCTGCGTCCTTCAGGGTTACCTTGAAGGGCGATACGTGGAAGTCTGTCTTTTGACATTATTTTTTTATATGTTCATTCCAGTATCGCCTTCGTTGTCGTCCCCACCTCACGATATCCTCCGTCTTACACATGCTCCGGATGTCGGTATTTCTTACTCGGTTTCGCAATGTGTTTCCGGTTATGGATCAGAGAGTCTTCATCTCGGAGGTTCGAAGTCGAGATTTTGTTCTGGAAGTATCTGCTCTTGCCTCAATCCCATAAGTGGCTATTGGTCGAACACATGTTTTGTTTATTTTCATTTTACTTTAAAATTAAACTTTTAATCTGCTCTTTGTACTCTTCAGAAAACTGCTTTGCAATGAAAATCACATTTACTTTCTTAAACACTTGTTAATTTATTTAAAACATAAGTGCATTTAAATGTTGAATAATGTAAAACTAACCCAAAAAATAAAAGTCACCAAATAAAGTAAACAATATTTTTTGTATTATTTATTGATTCGGCGTTAACTTTGTGGAATGACATGATTATTTTATTAAAATTAAACACTTGTGACTGCAATAAAAAAAATTATTGGCCAAACTGCGAGAAGTCTAAGTTTTAGAATTAGAGAACATCGTCGTGGACTAACAAGTAATTATTTTTCGGAATTTGCAAATCATATCATGGAAACTAACCACTCATTTGACTCTCATACGCTTAAATTATTACACTCTGTTACAAATAAGTCAAGTCATGAATAATTTAGAAAATTTAGAAATACATAAAAATTTAAATTCAGATAAAACAATAATTAATAATATACTGTTTCAAAATACGTCACCATTATTATCAACGTTTCCTTTTTCAAAAAATGTTGTTCCTTAACCCCCCTACCTATATTTATTAACCTATATATACACCTAAATATATTTTTATTCGTTAGTTTTAATATGTACCAGAAGATGAAAACAATTGTCGTTTTCGAAATTAGTCGTAAATAAAAATAAAACTCGATTAAGTGGATTATTCAAGTGTTTAATTTTAATAAAATATTTTTTGTTGTAGAAGGGCCTTGAATTCATTAATGAAAAATAGAATGATGAAACACACATAACTTATTTTGATTTTGATAGATAGAGAAAAGGTAAAATATGGCAATTCGAATATTTCTTTTGACAGCAGCTGTCAACTGGCAGCTGTTGCCAATTGATAAGAATGATGAGGCAGGAGTCAATACTAGATCAAAAATATTATTGCAACCTATATTTCAAAATCTGTTCATATCGAGGATGGAGTGTGTTGATAAATCTTGAAGACCATTTAGTTTTTAAGGATGTTAAAAAAAAATAGAACAATTTGGTTGTTAAAATCATGGGTAGAGTCGTAAATTTTGAGTACGAATCATTATACAGTGTCATGAGATTAATAATTTTTGTATGAGTTGATGTATATAATGTTGGGTAGTGTGGTTGTCAATCATGGGTAGAATGGTGAATGATGCACGTATGTAAAGTGATCACTTAACCTTTGATATATAATATGCGAAAGTGAGCAGGAGAACAGAACGAAGAATGCTCAAAAAGACTTGGCACGATTAGATCAATCAGAAACTTAAATCTGGTGGTGTCAAAAGTCTGCCTAATCGGAGGGCATGTATGACTAGATGTATGGATGTGAAGGAAGCGAGGAGTGTATGTCAGGACAGAAGAGTTTGGCGTTCTATCCTTTCTTCTTACCCTTGGGGGATAGCGGCGTGATGGTAGTAGTAGTAGAAGTGATAGATAATAAGCCCATTAAATACCTAAATTTAGATATTCACGTATGTTAAGATGCCAAAGTGTAAAAAATTATTTATAAAAAGTCATGGCTTCAAATGAATAAAAATAAAATAAATAAGCTTGTCAAATGCCAGGTTATCTAGCATTTGACTTTGGAAGTCTGAGCATCTTCTTTCGTATAAAATCGATAGATGTTTCATCGCCAGATGAGACACCTAAAATAAATAATAATACTGTTAAAGCCGATGGATACAGCATATAATCTCTATATGGAGAAATATTGTTTTATACAAATAAAATACGAGTAAATCAAGACTTCGTATAAATAAAAATAAATAACTAAACAAGCCAAATGCTAAATAATAAAACCAGATATGCTTCCATCTTCATTCGTATAAAAACAATAGATGTTTAATCTCAAGTTGAGACACCTATAATAAATAATACTGTTAAACCCGATGTATACAGCATGTAATCTCTATACAGAGAAATATTGTTTCATTTCCGTTATAAATTTTTACTTTATTCCACAACCATAAACGTTGAGGGCTGTTGAAATTTTGTTTCTTATACTTTACTTTGTCGTTATTTTACCCTACATATATTTTCAGGAAACACAAGTGATTATTTATTGGAGCTGTTTTGGGAAACTTGGCTGTGTAAAAATGATTTATTGGAAGACAAAAAATATATACAAAAATTACCTTCATTTAAAAAACGAAACACGTCTTTTACGCTCAAAATCCGAAGATACGAACTGAATATGTTTGTTAGGATATATATATATATATATATATATATATATATATATATATATATATATATATATATATATATATATATATATATATATATATATATATATATATATACATATATATATATATATATATATATATATATATATATATATATATATATATATATATATATGTATATATATATATATATATATATATATATATATATATATATATATATATATATATATATATATATATATATATATATATATATATATATATATATATATATATATATATATATATATATATATATATATATATATATATATATATATATATATATATATATATATATATATATATATATATATATATATATATATATATATATTTATATATATATATAAGCTGTTGTAAGAATCCTTTCGTTTGTTGATAAAATTTTAAAACATATGTAACTTCGACAGATGGGGCTGCCATCAGTTCACAATGAGCATAATTTGTTCCAGAATCATACTCGTTCAGCAAAACATTTTTTGGTTTGTATTGGGCTGAAGTCCCGGTTCACAAGTAAATGTGAAAAACGGACTTTCCCTCTCTCTGAAACTTGTTATGCGAAAATTTGCTTGCTAAGAGAGCAACATTATTACATTTTTTACTCGTTATGCGAATTACTAGTTATGTGAGGTGCTCGTTATGAAAGGTTCCACTGTATCTCTATATAACATTCGTAGGTGAATAAAATCAGTATCTCATTTTGAACGAAAATTGTCAAAAACTATCTTTTACGAGAAATTAATCTCGGGTCCTCGACTTGGCAGAAATGTATGTGCATAAATTTGTCAGGATATTTGCTAACTGATCTTTCATGGGGGAATTATGCTGATTGAAGCATTAGCATATAACGTAATAACTTCTGTTCGGTATAACTTTACTTGCTTCCGACTGAAGTACGAGCATACGATTGTCTTGCGACTGAAATATCGTTCCACTTACTTGAGAGTTAAGTATTAAGTAACCAAAATTACTTGCGGCTCAATACTCAAGCAAAAAATCAGATTTAAAGTGTCCATTGCAATGAACATGAACAGATTTTAGATCAATTATACAAATCGTGATTAAGTTATTAATTTAATTCGAAAGTTAATATTATTTTTTGCGTCAGACGTTAGAGCTTCAGGCTCCAGTGCTACATCAGTACAAACACTTCGTTATGTTCCGATAACTTAAACATTTTAAACTATCAAAAGCCCGAAGTACTTACGTACATTATTTCTTGCCTTTATCGTAAATTTGCATATTAACTTTCCCCTCCCGGTGATATGTATTGACTACAACTCGACATTTAAAATGAGAATATCAACATGAAATACAAGATATGGACTCAGAATTTTTGTATTTCTCTGTAATATGATAACGTAATTACATGAAAGTATTTTAATATAAAGTTATTCATTTGGAGCGACGGAAATAAAAAAAATAGTGATAAAATCGAAGATAAAATCACCAATACACAAACGTTTCTCAGTGTACACGTGTGCTTTGTGTATACGCGCATATTGTGGCGTTTTAACTGCGCCAGTATACAGTATACTACTGCAGAAGTGCGCAGATCGTCTTACGCAGTGGTCGTGTCGCTACGCCAGCTATTGCATTTTTTTCTCGCTTTCAGATACTTACCAGAGGTAGGTAACATTACATAATTGTTACATTTCAACTCCATCCATGGTCGATAAAAGCAACATTTAGGAATATTCATATTTTTCCCATTTTTAAACCACATTTTTTAAATTTTCTTGAAAGGAATAACCCGCAAAGGAATAACCTCTATCTTAGAGGCTTCTCTACAGGTAGGATCGCAAGGAAATGGAAGGTAGATGTGAAAACTACATTACAAATATCCGGACCAATTGAAAGTAAATATTCAAAGAATTCATTTTGCAATTGGCGGGAATCCAACCCGCAACGCCATTTTCGCAGTCAAGCGTATACCCAACTACGCCACGGCGCCTGTCGGGTAGTTGCTCGACTGCGAAGCATATAGTGTACAAAATATAATACATCGCCCACTCCTTCTAACAACGTTATTAATATATCAAAAAACATGATTTTTCAGGAGATCGTTTTTAATGTTTAAAAATGCAATAAAATGTATTAAAAATAAATATCAAGCCACTTATTGAACTTTTTGCTGGGCAACAGATCGTTTTAGGTTAAAACTGAGTGTTTTTTCTCAACTTGAAAACTATTTAGTATATTTAAAAAAATTAAACAATATTTTTCTTCAAAATGAAAAACAACACTTTCTGCCCTGTAGCGGGTAAATATTAAGTTAAAAATATACTGCTTTTGCTGGGATGTAGTACATTTTCTAGGCACTCCGAAAACACTGAGAATTGACGATTTTTGATATATGACGTTGTTGAAAAGACTGAGCGACATATCACCGGTGCATGCGGAAGTTTTTAGCACGGTAAGGGAAAGATTAAATAATGTTTTTCATTTGAAAACTGGGAGGACGCCGAGAAAGGTTTAAAACGATGAATTTTCGATTATTAAGTCCTCAAAGTACATTTTCATAAAGTCGCACTATTCGAAGCAAAGTAATTTAAAGTTCCACTGAGAATGCGCTTAAGTTAAACCTCCTCAAACTTTGCAAGAAATGGAACAGTCAAAAGGAATTCATCCACAGTTTGACAATCTTTAATGAACTTTGCAATCACCGCGAACAAAAGATTTTTGTGTGTTTTTTCTAATAATTAAAGTGTATTATTCTGTTTTGAATATTGAAAGCATTAACTTAGTGGACTTTTGTCGCCTCCGTAGTGTAATGGTCAGCTCGCTCGGCTACCGTTCTGGAGGTCCCGGGTTCGATTCCCAAGGGGGGTAAAATAAATATAAGTTATTTTTTCACTGTAATATTTATTCAATATTACCCTGGACTGGTACCTGAAGCGGAGGGTTGATCACCTTTCCTTCATGTGTAAACGATCAAGATAACACTGCGTTTATATAACGCAGTGCCCTATGCACCATTGGGGTGCGGATAAGGGTTTTATTATTATTTTATTATTATTAACTTTGTGGATCATATTGATGCATTATTTTGAGAAATGAATATATATATATATATATATATATATATATATATATATATATATATATATATATATATATATATATATATATATATATATATATATATATATATATATATATATAAAGTTTTTTGATCCACTCACATTTTTATTAACAACCAACTAGTTTCGGCAACAACCAGTTACCCTCTTCAGGGCTCAATTTATGAATAAACATAAACTAGTTGGTAATAAAAATGTGAGTGGATCAAAAAACAAAGTATTTGTATTGTTCTGTTTCCTCTTCTCACCTATATCTGCACCCAATGGTGCATAGAGCACTGCAAAGCATCAATGTTTTCTTAATCGTTTATTACGTGAAGGCAGGGCATTTATGATTACAATTCATGTACTACTGAAAGCTACAATTTATCAATTAATTGTTACAATTTATGAATTAATATAAAATTAATACTGTGACAATTTTTTTGTTTGAAAATGCCATAAGTAATTGTCACAATATTAATTTTTACGAATATTTATTTTAACAATAAAATACAACTTAGTAGACTCAAAAAATCTGTGTTTGATTTAACGATTAATACATAAATTTAAATGGAGTTCTACAAATTAAACACCAAATCAATTATTTAAAAAAATAGAAAGCTTCATTACTAAATAATCGTTTTTTAAGAACTTATATTCAATAATTATTTAATCGACGAAACGGTATTAAAATACTAATAATTAAAAAAATAAATAATGAAAATGTATTGCAATTTGAAAAACGTTTTTAATGAATTTTTTTGAGATATGTTTTACACCGTTTACTGAACAAACTGAAATGTAATAATTCATTTTTCTTTTCGCGTCCTGAGAATATTTCAGTCATATTTTCAGGCCTTTGATGTTTTCAGAATCCTAAAGGTAGCCGTTCAAATTATTACATTTCAATTTTAACAAAGAGAAAAAATACTTTGGTTATTTTTCAAAGTATAATCCACTTATTGTTACATTCATTTTTGTATTGTACCTACGTATGATAAAGAGATATAATATTTCAAGTACTTAAAATTCCCAAAAGAATTTTTAATTTTGAGAAAGAATTTTTATTCAAAATTATTAAAAAAAAGTTATTTCTTTGGTGATATTGTATGTGTTGCCTTTATCTAAGATTGATGAGATGGACATTTACGGGGCTGACAATGATTTTTGATGAGATGTAAAAAAATAATATGAAAATAACTCATTTATTGTTTCGGCATTTACTTTGTGGTAAGACATGTTACAATGATTAAAGAAAACACTTCGTTTTTTACCACTTGAGTTTTATTATAGACAACATGTTTCAGAAGTTAAACTTCCATCATTCAGGTCTGTATAATAACAGACTGTTATTATACAGACCTGAATGATGGAAGATTAACTTCTGAAACATGTAGTCTATAATAAAACTCAAGTGGTAAAAAACGAAGTGTTTTCTTTAATCTTTGAAAATAACTCGTATAATAATTGGAGATAATCCAGATTTGTGAACAAGTATTTGGACACACTCATCATCATCATCATCAAACCCTTATCCGCACTCCAATGGTGCATAGGGCACTGCATATAAACGCAGTGTTATCTTGATCGTTAACACATGAAGGAAAGGTGATCAGCCATTCGCTTCAGGTACCAGTCCAGGGTGATATTGAATAAATATTAGAGTGAAAAAATCACTTATATTTATTTGACCCCCCCCTGGGAATCGAACCCGGGACCTCCAGAATGATAGTCGAGCGTGCTGACCATTACACTATGGAGGCGGACAACACACTCAAAATGTTGTAAATAAATATATTATGTTCAAGTATAGTTAATGCATTATTTTGATTGCATATGTTATCAGTGTCGGTAATACTTATTATGGTAGGCAGTAGATATAGGAGGTTAGCTAAAGTTGGTACTATTTAGTAAGGTAGGGTAAGTACTGGTTGCGTTTTTATATGTCACGCGGGTTAGTAAGTCACTGCTTTTCTTTACAACATTTTGAGTGTGTCCAAATACTTGTTCACAAAATCTGGATTATCTCCAATTATAGGAGTTATTTTCACATTATTTTTTGATATTTAGTGATCACTCAAACCAGCCTATGACGGTCGTAAGCCCCGTAAATGCCCAGACTTCCATATTCTTCTTCATCTTTGATGAGATATCAAAAAACACTGCTTTTCTGCCTATATGTCATAAAATATTAATTCGAATATAAATGTATCCATTTTTTTTTTCTTAATATAATTTAATATAGTCGTATAGTACATCTTTGGTAATTTATTTCATTTTCATCTTTTTGATTGTTTTATTTTATGTTAAAATCAAATGTTTGTGTTTATATTAGCACTTTCAATCTAATTTTATTTCTACTACTACTACTACTACTACCATCACGCCGTTTCCCCGCAGGGTTAGGCAGAGAGGATGGAACGCCACACTCTTCTGTCCTGACATACACTCCTCGCCTCCTTCACATCCATACATCTAGTCATACATGCCCTCCGATTACGCAGACTTTTGACACCGCCAGATTTTAGGTTCTGATTGATCTGATCGTGCCACGTCTTTTTCGGTCGTCCACGTTCTGTTTTTCCTCTCACATTCGCCACATATATTTTCTTAGTCATTCTCTCGCTATCCATTCGCTCCACATGTCCATACCACCGCAAAGAACTCTTCCTAATCTTTTCAATTATTCCTCGTTCAGCCTTATATTCCTTTCGTATATCGTCGTTTTTAATTCTGTCATACTATGATTTTCCACACATTCTTCTGAGGGAGCGCATTTCTAATATTTCTAATATCTTCTAATTCTTACCAGTGCCCTTTCATTTCAACCTTAAATAAAATATGTACCCACACACAGGCCATGCCTTTTTGAGATCTTTTGTTGCAATAATATTGTATATTTTTATATACTTGTAATTATAATATATTGTGAAATGTAAAAGAATTTAAAATAAAGAAGAAAAAAATATATTTTTGATTTACAATTCAGAGCTTTCCTACATATGTAAAGTAACAGCAAAAAATAAGGATAATATCTACAATAGGACTAAATAGCTTTGTTAGTTTAGAAGTCAGTTACTCAGTCACCAGACCACATCGAGAGCTTTGTCGTAAATAATAAAATTAGCTTAAATGCTATACCGCTTGCCTATATCACAGGCGCCTCGAAGCGAATAAACCTTCCTTCATAAATCTTCGTCCCGCGACTGTGCTGAGTAGAAAACATTACAGAACGTATCCTCCCAAGTCCCGCAAAGCCTTGACTTACTTTTTACCGCCGGTCCATGGATTCGAGGGGATCGAGTCGTCATGTTGTTTGGGCGTCGCAGTGTATTTGGCGACTGTTGTGTAGTTTGAGTTGTTCTTTGGTTTCCGGTACGCGGGAGGCTGAGGAAATTAACCGGGGAACGAGCGGGTGAGTGATGATATCGCGTTATATATATGAAGTTAGAAGTTTCATAGCGCAGTGGCGAGCACGCTAGCTGACATGTACTAATCAGAGTAACTATTACAGGTATAAACAATTATTTGGACAACAATAAACAAGTATTTGGACACACTGAAAATGTTGTAAATAATTAATTGGTCAAATTATAAGCTAAAATAATAACGCCCACAATGGAAATATCACCCATGTGATGATCATCTCACCTTTATCAAAAATACTCCTAAATTTCGAAATTGCGAAAACATTATTTACAACATTTTGAGTGTGTCCAAATCCTTGTTAACAAATCTTAATACTTGTTGTAATTAATTGGTCAAATTATAAGCTAAAATAATAAATAAAAAAAATAAAAAATGATGTTTTCTAGCGTTTCACATGTATGTGATTATAATCCAGGATTCGGATCTCACATACAAATGTACGAGTTTCTGCTTTATTAAAAGTTTTTTTTCATCTCACGAATAGATAGATGTCTCTAGTGAAATTTTAGTGATTCAAGGTTTCAAGATTCATATACCATCGGGAATTTTTAAAATGATAATTTATACAATAATTGGGCATTTTAAAGAATACCTTATTATATAAAAGGTGTTATTTTAGAGACATACAAATTCGAATTTCCCGAAATAAATTGATGGTGGCACCCGCCGTGCAGCGTGTTGCGCCATCCTGTTGAAACTTCAACTCTGTCATATCTATGCCATTCAACCGAGGTACAAAGAAATCAGTAATCATGGTTCTGTAGCGGTCTCCATTGATCGTAACATTCTGGCCGGCAACGCCTTAATATGGGCCTATGATTCCACCTGTCAATAAAGAACACCAAACAGTGACTGTTCATAGAAGTAAGGGAGTCTCGACAAATGATTTTGGGCTTTTTCTAGTCCAAATTCGGCAATTCTGCTTATTGACATAGCCATCTACCCAAAAATGTGCAACATCGGAGAACAAAATTTTGCGTTTTAAAAGAGGATCAAGCTGAATATTGTTCTCGGCCCATTCAGTGAACTTACGACGCGCATGATGGTCATTCAGTCTATTATTTGTGAAACGGTAAAATGTACTGACTAAAAGTCAACTGTCAACTGTCAAATAGACAGTATGTAGAAACAATTTTGTCAGTTTATAAATAAAACCTCCGGAAATAAACACCGTATACATTGCCCGTAACACACTCGTATAAAGACTTCTTATGTTTGTGTATTATAGAATAATAAATATTCCAAATTTAGGTTAATGTAGTGGAAGCTATAGATTTTAAATATTCACTGCCAGAGCTAAGAATTAACTTGTTGTTTAATTCCATTTATTTTTTCCGTTCCGTTCGTAATTTATATTCAAACCGATGTTTTATCCGTAATTATTTCAAACACAGTGTTATTCGTCCTGACTTCTGACTCGCAGTCATAACTTCCTGCATTTGTTTCCGGGGGCAACTTTTAAACTGTGCAGCATAAGGGGTCGAGGGCTGAACGGCGGTGAAAGTTGTAGGCGCAACGGAAAAACGGCTATAACTTTTCCTTCCAAACTTCCGGTTCCTGAACGGTGCATCCTGCATCCGTGTTACTCTGTTTTCTTACAGACGTAACTGTATTTGAAAGAAAGCAGTAGAAATATATCCTGTGAGACGTGAAAGTTTTGAAACTGGCGAACAAAGGGAACACCTTGCGTATAATGTACATGTATAATATACCCGATCATTTATTGCAACACTTTTTTATTATTTTTAAATACATTTTTTTATCTGTTATTTCTATCATAAATAAAATCAATACCTACGATTAAATGAAATTTCACTCAACAATTTTTTTTCATCATACAAATAATTACAAATAACAATTATGTGACCTTACTGAGTATTTTTTATTATTATTATTTTTTAATTAAACACATCGGAATTCGCAATTCATATAATGGAAACAAATCACTCATTTGACTCGCACATACTAAAATTATTACACTCTGTTACAAATAAAGGTTAAATTTAAATTATGATAAAACGTTAATTAATAATATGCTGTTTCAAAATACGTCACCATTATTATCCATGTTTCCTTTTACGAAAATTCCCGTTCCTTAACTCCCCATCCTCCCCTCTATTTATAACCTTATAAACCTGTATATATACCCCAAAATATATTTTGCTCGTTAGTTTTAATTTTCACCTGTTGATAAAAAAATCTGTTAGTTTTCGAAACTAGTCGTGTATAATAAAATAAAACTCATTAAGTGGATTTTTATAAGTGTTTGATTAAAAAAAAACTCATCTTGTCATTCCACAAACTTAATGTCGAATCAATAAATAAAACTTTATAAAATAAAACAACTTTGTTTTTAACCACTTAACACAAAAAAAATGTGGTTAAAAAAGTTGTTTTATTATATTAAGTTTATAAAATGTGCCACAAAGTATCTGCTAAAACATTCAAGAAACAATAAATAATACCTTACTGAGTTTTCCATTCTCCTAACATGCGCATACCAATGTTTTCTTTGCCTTTCTCACCAAACGACATGTTCGATCTCGCATATTTGTCTTATCCTGGTGTTCCTTATTCTATTTCGTAGACTCTTGCTGGGTAAGCTCCCAAGAGTCTTCATTTCTTAGCGCATGGTATTTAACGAGTAAAATTAAGTTCAGTGTTTGATAATGATGCTGAATGCATCGAAACAAGTGCCACAAAAAAGATATTAAGAAATAATGATTCGGTAAATTACCGGATAAAATTTTACGTTTTTGACATCTCCACAAAGATGAAGAAAAATATGGAGATATGGGTATTTACAGGGCTTATCAAAGGCTGGTTAAGTGATCACTTTACACTCGTGTAACATTCGCCTTTTTACCCATGATTGACAACCACATTCCTAAAATTTTTGGAATTCTTAATGTATCATTGATCTCATGACACTATACATGTGAGTTCTCTTGAGCTATTTATGTTGGATTTATGGCTCAAGAGAACTTTTCTTTCCATACACTATGTAATCATACATAACTATGTAATCTACAGCAACTATGTAATCGGGTCATCTCTTTTAGAGTCTTCCGACACCTCTTTTGTTCTTCCATAGTCTCCATCATGCAAGTTTAATGCATTATAATTTCAAAAGCGAAAATTTTATAAAAATCTTTTTTTTTCTATAAAGTTTTATTAATTTTTATAGTATTTTTGATCTAGGTAAGGTGCTCTCCACATGAGCTATTTTTCCATTTCAAGGGCGTTGTTTTATCACCAAACTCAGCACAACTCTGTCTCCACCCCTAGATAGGGGTAGAGGGTGAGAAGAGAATAAGTTAAGTCCACCAAAATATCTGTTTATCTACCCCCGGGGACATTATATCCGAGTTGTTTGTCTGAAATGTAGCTTCTAACTTCTTAACGCCGAGCTCGTTCTAATTATCTGTGCCATTTATATGAAAAGAAGTCGCGTAGACTCTTTTATTATATGAAGAAACAATATAACCCTTTTCCTCCTAATCTACATACTTCGAAATTGCGACAAACCTGTTAATTTTTTTTTTAAATATGATAATATCAAAATCAAACATTGAGTACATGAAATGGTAATTTATTATTAAAATCACAAAAAATGTGACAATTGTTTCTCCTTGTTATGACATTTTCAAACGGATGTGAACTTTTTGGCAATTTTTTTTCATTTTAATTTGTTTTTTAATGATAAAATACAATTAAGTATACTCAAAAAAATAGTTTTTCATTTAAACATTTATTTTATAAACTAAAATCAATTTATGAAAATAAAACGTAAAATGAAAAAAAATAAATAAAAAAACATGTATTTGGACATACTCAAAATGTTGTAAATATAAACTCGTATTTTTATCCTAATAACATACTGAAGAAATAAAATTTGTTATTTTTTTTGTAATGAAAAACAACAGTAGGTAAATTACATTTATATAATGTATTATAAAGTGAAAATCTCGAGCTTGTAAAGTGGGCGGCCATTACATTTCCTTGAGATTTAAAAGATAATATTAATAATATCAGGATGAAATGTGTTGAAGTTTTGTGATGAAATTGATTGAGTTGCGTTTTTATGACTTCATTAAGATAAGATAGGATGTATGAATTTGTACAAGTCTCGTCGGCTGGAGAACATACTTACATACTAGTCTCCACAATATATTTTAGTCTTATCAGTAAATATGTTCAATTTAGAAAACCAATTTATTTTTTATAATTTGTAAAATGAACAAGATGTTCGTGACTAATAAAAGTCTAGTTCAATTTACTTTTTATAGCTAAACTAATAATGTTGAAGAATATGAAAATCTAGGTATTTACAGGACGTATGATTTGTATTTTTTGAGCTGGTATTTTTTTTATTTGTAAAGATTTTATAATTTGAAGAGAATCGAAAAGTGGACAATGTCTAAAAGAGGCTTAATAAATATCGAGAAAAAGAAATAAACGGGGAAGGATGTAAAAAGAATTCTCCATTTTCTTGGCACGATCCAGCCATAATATGTAATCAAATAGATATGTATCAAACTAAATATTGAACGAAGGATAGCATTAAGGTGGAAGTCTACAATTCGGCTCCCTAAAAAACGTTTTTATATTTATTTTTTTAAATAAATAACCGAGACTTTATTTTACATATTGTTTTTTTGAAAAAAAATTTAAGAAAAAATATTATTATGAATTTTCAACTTTATTGTTTTACATATAACAGATTATTTTTTACATCTCAACATATGTATCTATGTTGAGATGTCAAAAAATGGCATCAAATATATACGTATGAAAAATAACTCCTATAATTTCTAACTCCAGATTTGTGAGCAAGTATTTAGACACATTCAAAATGTTACAAATTTATTTTACACTTCATAATTTTGTTTCAATTTTTAAAGCAAATCTTCGCTCTGAAAGAGGTCTTGTAAAAAATGCAATAATACCCACGAATTGATAATATACCAAACCCTATAATTTATTTTTCCATCCTCATAGATTTACTTAAAAACATTGCTCTTTATTACCCTTATCCGCACCCAATGGTACATATGGCACAGCATCGTATTGACGCAGTGTTATCTTGATGGTTACTTACAAGAAGGCAAGGTGACCACTCCTGCACTTCAGGGACGAATCCAGAGTTATATAAAATATATATAAGTATTCATCGTTCACTTTGTGTAATACCACTTCAATAAACACTAATTCTTGACAACCATTCCATCATCAGTTCATTAAAATGAAATTGTTACAGTCTGACATTGATTTAAAAATAAAATTTTGGAAGAGAGAAAGAAGACAAGACAAAAGAACTATATAAAAAACACGCAAAGTGAACGATGAATGGTAAAGAGTGCTATATATATATATATATATATATATATATATATATATATATATATATATATATATATATATATATATATATATATATATACACAAATATATATATATATATATAAATATATATATACATATATATATATATATATATATATATATATATATATATATATATATATATATATATATATATATATATATATATATATATATATATTTATATATATATATATATATATATATATATATATATATATATATATATATATATATATATATATATATATATATATATATATATATATATATATACACCACATAGTTAACAATACTTTTAATAAACAAAATATTCTTATAATTATTTTCACCCCCCCACCTGATAATCGAACTCGGGACCTCCAGCACGATAGGTAGACACGCTAACCATAACACCACGGAGGCGGATGAAGTAATAACATACATTATACAATTAATATAATTAACACACGGTATACTGGAATTCTCGGCGTTTAATTTGCTGGCGGCTAGTGCGTTTCCATTACGACCCAACGCTAACATTCTATAGAATAACAAATATTACGCCATGGAAACCCCCATAACTGGTAACCATCGGAGCCACATCCCTTCTCGAGGACTTCCTAAATAAATATTGCTGCAAATGTGATGATACGATTTGCAAAGAAACTTACCTAACTTTAACTAAGATAACCAAACCTAACCTAACCTTACCAGGTTTCTAGAATCATCAAAGCACATATTTGGAAATAAATAAATGAACAGACATTTTTAATTTAAGTTTTACTTTTATATAATATTTTTTGACATCTCATCAAAGATGAAG
Source organism: Brachycentrus maculatus (assembly GCF_059751285.1). NCBI lineage: Eukaryota > Metazoa > Arthropoda > Insecta > Trichoptera > Brachycentridae > Brachycentrus > Brachycentrus maculatus. The sequence goes on from NW_028281149.1 coordinate 437,959, forward strand.
AAAAATATGGAAGTCTGGGCATTTACGGGGCTAACGACCGTCATAGGTTAGTTTAAGTGATCACTTTACACACGTGTAACATTCACCAATTCTACCCATTATTGACAACCACACTACTCAATTTCTTGAATAGTGTGGTAGTTCTATATATATGAACCAATTCTGAAACATTATTCTTGAATCATTAGAACTTCACTAGAGACATCTATTGGTGAGATGAAAAGAAGCTTTTCTCAATAAAAAAGCGGCTCAATAGCAGAAACTGTTTAATTTGCATGTGAAATGCGAATCCTGGATTATAATCACATACACGAGAAATGCCAGAAAACATCATTTTAATTTTTATTATTTTAGCTTATAAATTTGACCAGTTAATTATTTATAACATTTTAAGTGTGTCCAAACACTTGTTCACAAAATCTGGGTCGTCTCCAATTACAGGAGTTATTTTCTTATTATTTTTTTTATATAAAAGATGTCAAAAAATAATTTGAGAGTGTCTAAATACTTGCTCACAAAATCTAGATTTTCATCAGATGTAAAAAATTATTTCAAAATAACTGTTGTAAGTTTTACTAGACAAACAAAATGTTATTCGTTTTACTTGGTAAATACCACTATTACTTAAAACATATTGTGACATCTGTTTCGATGGATTCCGCATCATTTTCAAACACCGTATGTAAAACTGAATCTTAATTTTAGAGTAGTGTTTTTTAGAATTTGAGTTGTGTCCTCGAAAAACGTATCACAATAGATTTGAAGAAATAATGGTACTAACCAAGTACCAAGTACCTAAATTAAAGAAAAATGTATACATTTTTTCCACAAAGTGACTGCCAAATCGATTAATGAAATTATCAGACACTAAAATTTCATCAAAATAACATGACCGGTGTGTCAGCCAAGATAAACAATATTTTCTTCAATGTTTTTCGCAAATACTTTGTGGCACATTTAATAAACTTTATTAAATAAAACAACTTTGTTTTTAACGACTTTTTTATTGATACATTTTTTCTCCAACCGGTTTCGATAATATCGTACATGTTAAACCCTGATGATGACAAAGGTTCTTGTCGAAACCGGTTGGAGAAAAAAATCTATCAGTAAAAAAGTGGTTTAAAACAAAGTTGTTTTATTTTATAAAATAAACAATATAAATCATTTCGTATTATTTTTAATACGAAGGAAAATTAAATAGTCAGAGCATTCGAGAGTTAACAAAGCACTCTATAATAATTTCGGAAGTTGTATTTATCCTTCAATAGAATGGTGAATAAATGTATAAACTGTTCACTAAAACCAGCCTATGACGGGTCGTAAGCCCTGTAAATAGGCAGAAACATTTGTTTTTAGATGCGGCGTTGAAGACAAAACGCTCACTCCTTTCAAGAACGTCATAAATGAAAAATCGTCAATTTTCAGTTGTGCATGTTTTCGGAATGCCCAGAAAATGTACTATATCCTAGCAAGAAAGGCATATTTTTAACTTAATATTTACCCGCTGCAGGGCGGAAAGTGTTGTTTTTGCATTTTGAAGAAAAGGTTTAATTATTTTTTTAATTATACTAAATATTTTATAATAGAGAAAAAACCTTCAGGTTTAACCTTATAAGATCTAATTTATTATTAGATTAAAACCAATATTTTTAGCTTTTCCACTTTTTTATTTGACCAGCGACCGGGTTTCGTCGTTACCGACATCATCAGACTGGTCCCTTCTGATGACCAGTCTGATGATGTCGGTAACGACGAAACCCGGTCGCTGGTCAAATAAAAAAGTGGAAAAGCTAAAAATATTGGTTTTAATCTAATAATAAATTAAAAATGCAATTCCATCACGAAGTGTCAGTGGATAATATAAATCTACTTATAAGATCTGTTGCACAGTAAAACGTTCAATAAGTGGCTTGGTAACTATTTTTAATACATTGTATTATATTTTTAAACTTTAAAAACGTTCTCTTAAAAAATCATTTTATTTTATTTATGACGGTCTTGAAAGGAGTGAGCGAAAAGACACAGGACACCCCTCTTAATAAAACTCGAGAGAATTATCCCTAAAGGTGAATTCTAAGCATTTTTCTAGTTATTGATCGAAAAATCGCCCGCAGAAGCATTTAGAATTGATTTTTTTATCTGCTTTCGTAAGTTAAATCAAAAGACGGTATTTGATTCTCTTCGGGGACGGGAAATAATTTTTAATATGTTATACTTTTTTTGAGTCCCCCTCCGTAGTGTAATGGCCAGCACGCTCGGCTACCGTACTGGAGGTCCCGGGTACGATTCCCGGGGGGAGGGGGGGTTAATATTATATAAGTAACTGCTTTCACTCTTATATTTTTTCTTCTTCTAATGGTGCATAGAGCACTGCATCATATTGACACAGTGTTATCTTGATTGTTACTTCCATGAAGGCAAGGTGGTCACTCCCGTGCTTCAGGGTAATATTAAATAAATGTTGAGAGTGTAAAATCACTCATACTTATTTCACTTTAATAACTACTTGTATGTGAAATACCAACATTATAGTTTAAACATATTTGTATATAAAATAACAACTACATTATGTAGTTTTGGCATGCTTGTATCTAAAATAACAACTTTATAGTTTTGACATATTTGTATGTATGTAAAAAACAACTACATAATATAGTTTGGACATGTTTGTATATAAAATTACAATTTTATAGTTTTGACCATTTTGTATATCAAATAACAACTACATTATGTAGTTTTGACATGCTTGTATCTAAAATAACAACTTTATAGTTTTGACATATTTGTATGTAAAAAACAACTATTTTATATAGTTAGGACATGCCTGTATGTAAAATATCAATTTTATACTTTAAACATATATATAAAATAACAATTGCATTATATAGTTTTGACGTGCTTGTATGTAAAATGACAACTTTATAGTTTTGACATACTTCAAGCCTATTTTTCCTCTGTCTTTTTTGTTTCTATTTCTAACTACGCACACCTCATCAGTTTGTATCCGGACTTTTTAATTCGGATCCTGGATATAATAATGCAACTGTCATCAATCGATTGCATGAGATTTTGATTAAATGTAACGACCTCTTAAATTTATTATTACTCGCCTCTTCCGACTATTTAAGGGCTGGATAAAGAATAACATCGACTAGGAATGCAAATCCGAAATTACAGCCCTCATCCAAGACTTAGGGTTGCCACAAATCCCAATGTATTAGCATCAGTTAGGCATTAAGAAAGCATAAATTTACATATTTTTCGAGGAGTAATAATAAAATATTTTCGTTCTCTCTCTCTGGGGGATGGGTATACGTAGTTGGGAGGCATTCACTTTCCAGAGTATTATGTTCCAGTCTCCGCTACATCCCTTACCAACAGGACCAAATTTTAGTTCGCAAATCCTGTTTTTTTTAGATGAAAGTTGCATTTATTATTTACCTCCCTGAAAATTATAAAAGAAAAACTATTATTTTTTTAACCACTTGAGTTATATTTATTTTGTTAAAACGGCTTGTTTCGGAAGCTATGTTTCCATCTTCAAGTCTAAATATAAATATAGTTCATATTTAGGCCTTAAGATAGAAGCATAGCTTCCGAAACTAGTCGTCATAATAAAATAAATATCACACAAGTGGTAAAAAAAGATTGTTTTTCTTTTAAAATTTCCATCATTGCTCACCACAAAGTGAATGCTGAAATAATAAATTAAATACATACCTTTCTTTTAATGTACAAGGTATATAGAACATTAAAATGATTATTGTTTTGTATAGCTTAAAACAGAATACTTTGAGTGTGTCCAAATACTTGTTCACAAATCTGGATAATCTCCAATCAGGAGTTATATTTTACATCCCACCATAGATGTCTCTAGTAAAGTCTAGTGAAGTCAAGCATTGTGTTTCGAGTTTGATCAATATTTCTAGAAGTTTCAAGAATTTGAATAGAGTGGTTGTCAATCATGAGTAGAATTGGTGAATGTTACTGGCGTGTAAAGTGATCACTTAAACCAGCCTATGACGGTCGTAAGCCCTGTAAATGCCCAGATTTCCAGATTCTTCTTCATCTATGTCGAGATGTCAAAAAAAAATGTTTTATTTTTAACTGTGTTGGGAGCAGGACAGAAAATTTAATCCAATCAGGAACTTCTAAGCATTTGCTCATCGCTAGGAGGAAACCACGTTGCACTCCTCAGGAGAAGCCGGACTGCTGACTGTCATCTACAGGTCTTCCGCTCTACTAGAAGAGGGTTCGGCATTTTGTGTCCTAGCTTGGTTTATAGTACCAATGTTCTTCACTAGTTTTACCATGTATGAAACCACCTCTCGTGACGTTCTTTATGAACTATCACGGATCCGATGGATAGGTCCTCACCCAGTCTCATGCAACGCGCCTCCAGCTGTTGTCCTTGAGAGCTGAAAAGGGGGCAAAGCATCAACAGGTGAGGGACATCTTGAGGTGTCTCATCATCACACGTGTAGATTCTGGATTGGGCTTTTTTTGAATTGCATTTATTATTTATATTGCTTATCATGTACAAGGTTTAAAGATCATTTAGTGGATTTTTGTTTCTTCTAGCTAATTAAATATGTGGAACAGGGGGAATCATCTAGTGAGGGCCAAACAGGAAATTCTCAGCATTTGCTCATTGCTGGGAGGAAACCACGAAAAACTCTCTGGGTTGAGCTCAACTAAGGAGTAATGTATTCATATCAAGTTGATTTTATAAACTACCTAACTAACCATGCATAACATAACACTGCTTCCCCGCAGTGGCAATAGAACGCCACAGGACTCTGTCATTGCAAAAATTCTTGGCTTCTTCCATATCCATTCATCTCCTCATACGTACCCGTTGATTGTTTCGACTCCTGATCTGTTCACTTTCAAGTACTTGCAATACTTGCTCATGCCAAGATTTCCTCGGTCATCTTCTACTCCTTTTTCCAACTACATTCGTCTCATATTTTTTTGTTGTTGTTTTAATTTTATCTAGCCTTCCAGCAGTCTGATGATAAAACACGGGTCAATTGTCAAATAAAATATATGTGGAAAAAACAATGAAGTTGTTGTTTTATTGCATAAAAAAATTAAATATATAAAACGCCAGAATTAATATGTAAGCAAAATAACATCTGGCAACATTATATTTCTTAAAAACGTATTACAATTCTTTTACAAAACATTGAAAGGTTTCATTTTCGTATAAAATTCTACGTTAAAAAAAACTCAAGTAGTTACAATTTCTAAAAAAATGTTATTCAATCTAAAACCGGTTTGATTGGAGATTTTAGTGTTTACTTTAAGTTCTCTCATATTAAAGAAGAAAGCAGAAAATATTAGAGGTAAATTTTTAAGGGTCGCTAAAATACACAAATCCCTTTGAGTGTTTTTTTTCTCAGACCAGAATCAAGCAACGCTCTTCATTGCTGAGAGCCTTACGTAGTTGGAGCTGAAGAATGAATTTCCTTTTTCAATTAGGCGAGATCCAACTAGGAAATTCACTTACGGGCTCATTTGTAAGGGTGGTTTATTAATTAACGCCGAGATTCAGGAGCTCTCTAGTGGGGCTAGGGTGGCGCAGGATGGCACTTCATTATGACCCTAACTTCTGTCTGTCTCCCGACAAACAATGGTACGAGATCCGACTTGCCATGACTACCTATTCTTGAGCTGGTTCAACTCTCAGGGTATGCCTGGCTTTGATGGACACGCCTTATTTTCTGGAATTGATGAAAAAAATTCGGAAATCAAATAAACATATGTTTTGAATATTGAAAGCCTTAAATTTTTGGATCATTTTGAAAAATAAAAAAACTCTGTGTTTTGATCCACTCACATTTTTACTAACCAACTAGTTTCGGGTAACAACCTGAAGAAAGCAACAACCTGTTGCCCTCTTCAGGGTTTAATTTATGACTAAATATCCTTATGAAACCCAACAATTTGTACACTGTTTCTTTTTTATAAAAACGTTTAGTCATAAATTAAACCCTGAAGAGGGCAACGGGTTGTTGCCGAAACTAGTTGATTTATAAAAATGTGAGTGGATCAAAACACAAAGTCTTTTTATTTCTCAAAATAATATACAAATAAACATAACTTAAACGCAAAACTAAAATATTTCTTTCATATGTAGAAACAATTAAAAAAACAGCAATTCTCCAACTATTTATGGGTGAAAAATATTTAAATGTAAAGAAAAATTCATCTTCGAGATACAAACATTACTTTACAATACCAAAATGCAAAAACAAACAATTCGAACAGAACTTCAAATATTTGGAAGCTTACTTCAATAACCTTCATACAGATATAAAAAAAATTAATTCATAAAAACGTTAAAAAATAAATTACAAGAATTATATACATGTTATCTGCGAAAGAAAAATAAAAAAATACATTATCAACAAACAAACAATAAATAACAAGTTTCAGTCCCTCTCCAAGCAAAAAAGATCTGTCTCTTTATTGAAAAGAACTGGGTTATTAATTTTAAGATTGTAAATGAAGAAATATCTTATAAATGAATTTAAAATTTAAAAAAATACTTTTGTAACCAAATTTAAAAAAAAAAAATAAATAAAATGCAACCAAAAAACATCGGTACTTATTGGCACAAAATTATTCACCCTATGTTTCACCTAATCAGTACAGATTGGCACAAAATTATTCACCCTATCGGAAGATCTTTGTACAAATACATGTGTTTATATGTATATATATATATATATATATATATATATATATATATATATATATATATATATATATATATATATATATATATATATATATATATATATATATATATATATATATATATATATATATATATATATATATATATATATATATATATATATATATATATATATATATATATATATATATATATATATATATATATATATATATATATATATATATATATAAATATATAAACGAGTATATATTTATATATCATACATTTGAAAATATACATATGAAAAATACATTACAGACATCCAGACCAATAATAATTATGTTTTATTAAACTCAGAAAGACAAATGTTCTATTGTAGTAACCGAGCCGGATATTTTGTTAAAAAGAAAATACATTTTCTGACGGACTTCCCCTACACGCTCGAGTTGTAGAACTCCATCCAGTACACATTACATGGGATTCTATTGTGTTTGGTGAGACGATTCCAGGGGACTTGAGAACATGTGAGCTTCTCGTGCTTATTGTGAACACCTTCACACCTTCGTTACATCACGGCCAAGTTTCTCGAACTTGCGGCATTAGTGTACCAATTAAGAACGGTCAAGATACGGGAAGTTATATGATTAACTAGTAAATTAAAAAGTTTACGCTTTAACTACCATTCATGAATTCAATTTACCTGGTAGTTGCCTGACTTAAATCTTCTTCTCCTTCTTCTTTTTTGTCCATCTGTCCGCAAACATATCGCTCACTCCTTTCAAGAACGTCGAAAATCAATAAACTTGATTTTTCAAGAGAGCGTTTTTAAAGTTTAAAAATATAATGCAATGTATTAAAAATAAATATCAAGCCACTTACTGATTTTTTTACTGTGCAACAGATCTTTTTAAGTAAAACCTGAAGGTTTTTTCTCCATTTGAAAAATATTTACTTATTTGAAAAAATAATTAAATAATACATTTTCTTCAAAATGCATAAACAACACTTTCTGCCCTGTAGTGGGTTAATATTAAGCCAAAAATATGCCTCTTTTGCTGGAATATAGTACATTATCTGGGTATTCCGAAAACATGCACGACTGAAAATTGACGATTTTTGATTTATGACGTTCTTGAAAGGAGTGAGCGATATGTGCCAGGTGACCTGCCCAGTTTCACTTGGCCCGTGTATTTTGAGCCACATCTGTTACCTTGGTATTTTCCCTTATCCAAACATTAATTTTTCGGTCCCCAAGGAACATGTATATCATCCTTTTCTCTATTGCTCTTTATATTACCTGGAATTATGGTAATATATCACACACTCCTTTCAAGAACGTCATTAATCAAAAATCGTCAATTTTCAGTTGTGCTTGTTTTCGGAATGCCCAGAAAATGTACTATATCCCAGCAAAGTGGCATATTTTTAACTTAATATTTACCCGCTACAGGGCAGAAAATGTTGTTTTTGCATTTTGAAGAAAAGGCATTGTTTAATTATTTTTTAAAATATACTAAATATTTTTCAAATGGAGAAAAACCCTACAGGTTTTACCTAAAAAGTTCTGTTGCACAGTAAAAAGTTCAAAAAGTGGCTTGATATTTATTTTTAAAACATTGTGTTATATTTTTAAACTTTAAAAACGTTCTCCTGAAAAATCCAGTTTTTTTTTAATTATGACGTTCTTGAAAGGAGTGAGCGATATGATTAGTTTAGTTAGGGTAAATGTCTCGAATCCATGGCTCTTCTTCTACTGCTTGGTGTAGGCCTTGTGACCTGTTTTAAGAGGGATCAGCCTCCTGCGATGTCGATTTCCATCTGTCGATCCATCACATTGTGGTCTGCCCGGGAGTTGTCTACCTTGGGGTTGCCGTACAGTGCAATGAGAGGGAGACTGGATGTTTTCATTCTCCTCACATGCGCATACCATTATCTCCTTCGTAGCCTTCCCCACCTAACGACATCTTCGATCTCACATATTTCCCTTATCTTGTTGTTCCTTATTTCCTGTAGACTCTTGCCATATATGCTTCTTAGAGTCTTCATTGGCTTAAATGAACAATTCAAAGACTTGTGTAACATTCACTACTCTCCCATATTACTTTTTTTTTTTTAACGATGAAAAATAGCTCTATTATCATAATCCTAAATATCTTTTCAGGAAATGTATTTTTTTCGTAACTCCCATATTACATTAATTTTTACATTTTTGACATCTCAATACAGATAAAATAGTTTATGGAATTCTGGATATTTACAGGGCTTATCACCAGTTATAGCCTGGTTAAGTGATCACATTACACACGTGTAAAATTCACCAATTATACCCATGATCGACAACTACACTACTCAAACTCTTAGAACTTCTACATATGTTATTCAAATTCGAAACGTCTTGCTTTAATCGACTAGAATTTCACTAGAGACATCCATCGTTGAGATGGAAGAAGCTTTTAAATTGAGCTGAAACTCTTTCATTTGTATTTGTTGTCCGAATTCTGGATTATTTTCGCATATGTGAGAAACGCTTGAAAATATCCTTTTCAATTTACACACGTGGAATATTCACCGCTCTGTCCACGTGAAGTGACATGAGAGTTATGATATATGTAAATTATGAATTCCAAAAAGTGTTTGTCAATCAAGGGTAGAATGTTGAATGTTACACGGGTGTGAAGTGATCAATTAACCAGCCTATTACAAATCATAGCCTTTGAAGGTCGTAAGCCCCGCAAAGCCCGGACTTCCATATTCTTCTTAGTCTTTTGTTGAGATGTCAAAAAATAATAGCCTTTAACATTATATAATCTGAGACGTCAAAAATGTGATTTTACTATTCACTAAAAATATAACATCAAAATTTACAAATTGTTTAAGTGCTCATTGCACCACTGGACTGAAAATTACGAAAAAAATACATTTCCTGAAAAGATATTTAGGATAATGATAATAGAGCTATTTTTCATCGTTAAAAAGAAAATAGCCACCTGGATAAGACGCTCTCGGGGTACATAATTTCAGGTGTATTATTGAATCGCTAAATTAAAAAATACTCTTCAAATTTTTAAGGGAGGAATGGTAGCCACCCCCGCCGGCATTCCAAGTTACCTGAACTTATACAAATGTACATCATCTTTCATAATTAATGACTCTTTTTCGGATAAAAAAGGAATATGCCTCTATTGGAGGAAAATTTAATAAAACGCACAATGTAACTTTAGACGGGGGTAGAGGAATTTGTAAGGATGAAACATTTTATTATTCGAAAATTAAATGTCTAAAAATTAAAATTTATATGGGCGCTCTAAAAGGTTGGGCATTCGGACAAAATGCCGGAATATACATTAAGTGGACATTCGTTTCAATCTAAGCCTTTAAATACTCCGCCATTTAAAACCGAGGGTAATATTGTTGTCTATCATTTATTATTCAAACTTATGTACCTTTCAGAAAATTTTTCAGCCATGTTTTCAGCCACGTTTTCAGCGATATTTGAATGAAAATTTAAATTTAAATGAACTCAAACAATTTTTTTTCTATTCTCAATATTATAAATATTTAAAGCATTAACTTTGTGGTTAGTTATTTTTACCAATTTATTTTTTTACAAAATTTTTAATAATATTAGTATATAACCACTCACCGAGATTTTTAGAGACGGGTACATCTCGATACCGGTAGACATAAGAATATTATTAACATTTTTGTAAAAAACAAAAAGATTATATTTTTTTCTAATCAACTAATCACCATGCTGTTTCTCTGCAGGGGTAGGCAGAGAGAATAGAACGAAACACCAACCTGTCTTTGCAAAAAATTTTCGCCTCTTTCAATTTAATGCATCTCCTCATACATACCCGCCGATTATTCCGACTCCCGACCTGACACGCTCAAGTATTTGAAACACTTGATCATGCCAAGTTTTCCTCGATCTCCTTCTACTTCTTTTACCAGCCACATTCACCTTTTAATTTTTTCTATTCTTCGTCAATAATTTGAATCACTTGCTCAAACAAACTCCACACATTTTAATTTTTTTTATCCATTATGCAAAAGTATTAGAAATATATATACATATATATATATACATATATATATATATATATATATATATATATATATATATATATATATATATATATATATATATATATATATATATATATATATATATATATATATATATATATATATATATATATATATATATATATATATATATATATATATATATATATATATATATATATATATATATATATATATATATATATATATATATATATATATATATATAAATATATATATATATATATAGTTATATATATATATATATATATATATATATATATATATATATATATATATATATATATATATATATATATATATATATATAATATATAAATATATATATATATATATATATATATATATATATATATATATATATATATATATATATATATATATATATATATATATATATATATATATATATATATATATATATGTATATATATATATATATATATATATATATATATATATATATAAATATATATATATATATTTATATATATAAATATATATATATATATATATATATATATATAAATATATATATATATATTTATATATATAAAATATATATATATATATATATATATATATATATATATATATATATTTATATTATCCACTGACATTTCGTGATGGAATTGCATTTTTAATTTATTATTAGATTAAAACCAATATTTTTAGCTTTTCCACTTTTTTATTTGACCAGCGACCGGGTTTCGTCGTTACCGACATCATCAGACTGGTATGTCGGTACCACTACCAGTCTGATGATGTCGGTAACGACGAAACCCGGTCGCTGGTCAAATAAAAAAGTGGAAAAGCTAAAAATATTGGTTTTAATCTAATAATAAATTATATATATATATATATATATATATATATATATATATATATATATATATATATATATATATATATATATATATATATATATATATATATATATATATATATATATATATATATATATATATATATATATATATATATATATATATATATATATATATATATATATATATATATATATATATATATATATATATATATATATATATATATATATATTATATATATATATACAAATAAAAGTACAGAGGACGCCCACTCCGCGATTACCTAAGCGACTTATACGAAGACATTGGCTGCTCGACGTATGAGGAGCTGAAGAGGACTTCCGAAAATAGGCGAGAATGACGAAAGAGATGTCATCTGTTGCTACAGACCGATCCGCACGATTGAGACCAACGAAGAAGATTTAAAAGAAGATTCATAAGTGGATAATAGAAATCAGCTTATTCAGCCATTAGTATTTGATTGAATAAACATTTTTTTTTACATTTTAATTTTATAAATCAATTTTGTAAAATGTGGGTACGGAAAAATTCAGTGAGGGCATTTACCATTTATTGTACCTTTTTAGTTTTTATTATGTAAATTATGAAAAAAAAAATAGTAGACTCCGTTTTGAAAATAAAAAAAAAACACTAGAATAAAAAAACATGTATTCGGAAAACCTTACAATTTAAACATTCATACATTATTTCCGATTTCCCAATGGGAGACGTAGAGAAGTGCATTCTAGTATCTATCTGTCCTTGCACACATTGAGAAGGCAATGAGCCTAACCAAACAGTCCTTCCCATAAATTGAAAGTTGCACATGGAAGTAAGGAGGGTGTTTTATACATTGTATAAAATTGAGGGACAGGAGAAGAAACGAATGGGTCTGCAAACTAAAGTATATAACGCGGTGGAAAGTGTTCCTCTTACGTTCAATAGATGGCGCCGCCATAATAGCTGTTTAGACAAAACATATTTTTCTTGGCGTAGGTAAAAACACCTGTCACAAGTGTATTTAAAAATATTATTTGTTGACATCTCAACATAAATGAAGAAGAATATGGCATTTACGGGGCTTACGTCCGTCATAGGTTGGTTTAAGTGATCAGTTTACAAACGTGTAACATTCAGAAAATCTACCCATGATTGACAACCACACTTCAAATTTTTGGAAATGAATGAATGAATGAAATAAGTGGAGAAAATCCAAATTTCTGAACAAATATTTGGACACACTCAAAATATGTATTATGAATAAAAGATAATTATATTAATATTGTAATTTAAAAAATAAACTTTTTCTTACAATAATAAAGAAATATTTTATTGTTTATTATTGGAATGCTTTATTTTAAATTTTAAAAAACATGCAATAAAAAACGACATGGCTAAATATTGCACAATCAATAAAAACCCAGACTTAAATATTCTTCTTCATCTATGCTGAGATGTCAGAAATGTAATTATATCTTATAATGTTTTATTAATTTATAATACTCAGGGAGGGCACATTATTGTTACTTGTTATTATGTGTGAGATATGTGTAGAAAAAAATATACTCGTATAACATAGTTATATGGTTATACAAGGTTTGAAGTTCAAACAAAATAAGGGTTTGCGTTCCAAAAAAAATCTATTATAGTTTAATGAAAATGTACTTTTTTTTTCATAAAAAAACCTATTATTTAATTTATTTATTTTTCTGAGACCGTGTTTTAAAAAGTGGGTACAAAACATGTGTTTACGAAAAATATGCCACAATTTATACATCCGTGTTATATAAAACCGTGTTATACGAGGCCCAATGGTATGTATATAAAAAAGATGAAAAAACATTGTTTTAACATGCTCTTTGCAACCGTCAAATACACGTGTTATCTAAACTAAAAATGTAAGAAAATAACGATACAAAGACAGTTAAATGACGACTGACTCTCTGTCAGTCGAGTTTCGTTTTTCAAAATATTTCATGATATTGTGAAAATTCGATAAAGACCGAAAATAGATATATTTTTCAATATTTTGCAAAGCTGTCAATATGGCGCTTTCAGACACTGTTCAGCGTCAATGTTTTTTGTTGTTACATACATATGTATATTCTTGAATTTCAGGAAACTAATAAAATACATACATTAATCAATTATATGAGAATAGAAATTAAAATTTCATATTACAAAAACACAATCTTTATCATTCATCGTTCACTTTGTGTAATACTACTTGAGATTACCATACCACAATATAAACAATGCATTTAATATACAAAATATATTTATATTAAAAGCTCTCTCAACTGCATTCAGATTGGATTCGATACAGAAACATCTAGGCTTCCTGACAGACATCTCTTGCAAAGCAATTTAATTTTATGGATCAAGTTGCAACAATATTTAGAAAATGTGAAACGAAATTGCATCCTGATTTTACTGTGAATTTACATTTTAAAGCTTTCAATGTCCCTGTCACTGCTAATCTAAATAAATACAAGTTTGTAAAACCACCACTCAGTTTCTAGAAGTGTCTTGGTGTAGGCAGTCAAAGGGATTAGTAGTTAGTTTGTTCAGTTAGTAAGCTAGATCCGATTTAAAATATTATGGATATTGTAATAAATGGCCAAATTATATTATTTCTTGACATCTCATCAAAAATTAAGAAGAAAATGGAAGTCTGGGCATTTACGGGGCTGACGGCCGGTGTAAGTAATCACTTTACACACGTGTAATGTTCACCGATTCCACTCATTATTGACAACCACACTATTCAAATTCTTGGAAGTTCTACACGTAACTTCACTAGAGACATCTATTGGTGAGATGAAAAGAAGCTTTTAATTGAACAGAATCTGTTTTATTAATATGTGAGGTCCGAATCCTGGATTATAATCACACACATGAGAAACGCCATAAAATATCATTTTCAAATTACAAACTGTATAAAAAATGAAAATCACATTTTCAAGCGTTTCCAAGCGTAAAAATAATCCGGAGTTCGGATCCAGTGAACAAATTAAAGGGTATCTGCTAAGTAAAAGTTTTCTCAATCCAACATAGATGGCTGTTGTAAACTCATATATCGTAGTCGTACAGGAGAAAGTGACTAACTAACAAAATGTAAAATGTTCCGGGGGGCCATTTAAGTCATTTTTGCTAGGCAAGAAAATAAATATCAATGCAGTTAGTCATTTAAACAAGTCAATATATTATACTTCAAAGTTTAAAATCCTTTGGGATTTTATTCAGGGCAATATTAAGCCAGTAAGATATCAAATAGTTAATGATCTCGTTTTTGTAAGAAATGTACTTGGTCACTTTCTCCTGTATGCTTACGATATGTATATTGTGTCGTGGGATTGATCAATATATCTAAGAGTTCAAAAATTGAATAGTGTCTTTGTCAATCGTAGGTAGAATGGTGAATGCTACGCGTTTGTAAAGTGATCACTCAACTAGCCTATGGCATATCACAACCCAGACTTCTATTTTATTTTTCGTATATGTTGAAATGTCAAAATGTTAGTCAGTTCAGTAAGTCAGCTAAATCCGTTCCCACTCGCCGTTGGCCGGTACTCAGAAGCCTCCACAACCCCGATCAGCACAGCAGACACGGAACAGTATCAAGGCATTTGCAGAAATCATTCACACTCAACAGCACCTTCTTGAAATATACGATAGCATTGTTTTCACATTTTCGTTCCAATACTCGATTCGCAAGTGGGCTAACTACCGGTATCGGTTTCTTCGCGAAAGCGCTTAACAAAGTCGTAAAAATAATTATTCTTGCCTTAGTTGGTCCGTTTAATCTGATCGATTTTGGCGCATTTAAGCGGAAAGCAGCTAATCTTGGAGCTTTGTTTAATTTAAGAGTTTGGCGTTTGTATTGAGAGTACAGATTTAACTGCTCGGCTATTTGTTAAGGGATACAAATTGTCTGCGAACACCTTCACGGGATATTGTAGGAAACAATAAATTGTGCTTTATTTGTAAATCCTCGGAGAAGGGGGAGGGAAATGACGTGCAATCAGGAGTTCGTAAACTTTTTATTAAATCTTGTTATATTCTCAATATTATTAATATGTAAAGCATTTACTTTGTGGTTACTCATTTTTACTTATTTTTTTTGCGGAATGCATCGAAATACGTGTCACAATAGATTATAATTAATAGTAATATTTACCATGTAAAACTTAAATTAAAAAAAGTAACAAGATTTACTTATTTATTTTTCTACAAAAATGTTAACAGTATTAGTATATAACCAATCACCGAGATTTTAATGTCTACCGGTTTGGAGACGTACCCGTCTCTTCGTCAGGACAATCAATACCACAGCATGCAAACAAAACCACCCTTCACCACCATAGCACCATTGACACACTTAAAACTACACAAAATGCGATTTTTAGTACATGTTGGTCTTCGGGTCGACCAAAAATTGCATGTGTTAAACATTTTGTGTAGTTTTAAGTGTGTTAATGGTGCTATGGTGGTGAAGGGTGGTATTGTTTGCAAGCTGTAGTATTGATTGTCCTGACGAAGAGAAGGGTACGTTTCGAAACCGGTAGACATAAAAATCTCGGTGAGTGGTTATATACTAATATTATTAACATTTTAGTAGGAAAAAAATTAGTAAATCTTATTACTTTTTTTAATTTAAGTTTTACATGGTAAATATTACTATTAATAATAATCTATTATGACACGTGTTTCGATGCATTCCGCATTATTTTCAAACAGTATATGTGAAAGAAAGTCTAAATTTCAGATATTTTTAATTAAAGTTTTACTTTCAATATTTTTAGTATGAGAAAATACTTGTTCACAAATCTGGATTATCTCCAAATATCTAATCATCTGCTCAATAGATATTTCTTGTGAAATTCTTGTGATTCAAACACTATGTTTTGAATGTGAACAATATAAAATATATAGAAGTTCCAAGAATTTGAGTAGTGTGGTTGTCAATCATGGGTAGAATTGGTGACTGTTACAGGTGTGTAAAGTGATCATCTAAATTAGCCTATGATGGTCGTTAGCCCCGTAAATGCCTAGACTTCCATATTCTTTTTCATCTATGTTGAGATGTCAAATAATATATGTTTTACTTGGTAAATACCATTTTTTCTTAAAATCTATTGTGACACATATATTTATGCATTTCGCATTATTTTCAAATACCGTTAAGCTAAGTTATAATTTTAGATTTTTTTTATATTTGTTTTACTTTGTAAATACCACTTTTTATTAAAATCTATTAGAAAACGTGTTTCGATGTATTCCGTACTGTCTTTAAATACTGTATGTGAATCTAAATCTCAATTTTAAACATTTTTAATTTGCTTCGATTGATAATTCGATGTGTTTGGATGTATTCCGTTTCGATTAAAATAAAACTCATTGCATATATTGGATATGATAATCGTTTTATA